>NC_082689.1:43759858-43988158 GCF_949987515.2 Delphinus delphis | reverse complement strand
GGAGGGAAAGGCTGCAGGCCTCCTTCTGGGCTCCGCATCCCGGCTTAGGTAATACGCTTTCCTCTTTACGCCCCCCTCTCCTCGGCGCCACAGCCTCCCTTCCTGCTCGGATCCGGGTCCCCGGGCTGGGCGACCAGCACGCACCATCGCCTCTCCGGAAGGTAGGTGAGTAAATCTGAGGGCAGCAGGGCTCGTTGCCTCTCCGCCCGGCCTGTGATGACCTCTGTCCGCTGCAGCGAGGCTGCCACCCGGCCCGGCCCACATCGTTGCTGCAACCAGCCGGGCGGAGGAGCTCTCGAGTCCTGCGGCTCTCTGGGCTCCGCAGAAACGACCCGAAAGAAGTAGACGGTGGGAAGAAAGATTGGCAAACACTTTTTTTTTTAAAATTCGATCAGCATTTTTAGGTCGAAGAAGCTGATCTGACAGTTGTCGAGAGCAGTGGCCCGGGTTCAAAGTGTAGATGGCATAGCTGTCAAGCGCCCCTTGGTTTTTGCTTTGAGAGATGCTTGTTAGTGTCCATTGCTGCTGGCTGCCACTAGTGACCTACTAGATGAGCGTAAAATAACATGAAGGGACTATATTTAGAAAAGTCTTTGCCTCCTTGCTTTTAATTCACTGCATTTTGAAAGGCGGTCTGGTGAGACGTGCAGAGTTAGTTGGTGTGGCCAGAGTCGAGTAGTGGGGCTGGGGGATGCAGATGTTTAACATGGGTTTGGCCGGATCGTGTATACCGTTAGACACGAAGAGCTTGAAAAAAATCCCTAGATTATTTAGTACATTCATGAAGAATACACACAAACAATCAAGGTGTGTACTTTGGAGATTTTCCGTTTTAAAGCAAATTTTAAGGCGTTGAATAAGCAGAAGTTTGACCACTGTGTGAATGGCGTTCACTTCAAAAGAACAGTGGGTTAAGACTGTGTGGATAGACCACTTGAGTGCATCCCACATGTTGAATAAAACATTTTTTGGCCGTTTTGCTGTGATTCCTAGCTTTGAAACCAAAGAAGTTGGTAAGGATCAGCCCTGCTCAGCCTGATAATAGTCTAATGATGAAAATAATCCACCGAACTACTATTGACTGATGAATTAGCTAAGTGACCTCATTTTTTACCTTTTAAAATAGGTTATAGAAGGGGGGAAAAGGGGCAATAGAAGAGTTCATTTTTTCAAGGCAGATATTTGTTTGCATTCTTATTTAGAATCTATTTTTAAGCTTTTGTGTATTTTTATACTACTCTTGCAGTTAGTTCTTAGTCATGAAGAAAATTATGTAAAAGGCATAAAGTTACATTTTACTTTTTCATAGAGAAAGCTACCGTTTCTTTTCAAGTTATTGGACTAAATCACCACCTGGTTGGAAACTGCAGCTTGGACTCATGCCATTTAATGTGGAATATCTTATTATAGATTTAAATTACAGCTATACTTGTGGTAGTTCTGAAAAAAAAAGATCATGTCTTATTTGACATATAAGGCCTGTGAAACAAAAGTTATAAAGTTATTCATTATATATTTACTTCTGCTTTTTTTTGTGGCTGCATTGGGTCTTCGTTGCTGTGCACGGGCTTTTCTCTAGTTGTGGCGAGCGGGGGCTACTCTTCGTTGCGGTGCGCTGGCTTCTCATTGCGGTGGCTTCTCTTGTTGCGGAGCACGGGCTCTGGGCGTAGGGGCTTCAGTAGTTGTGGCTCGTGGGCTCAGCAGTTGTGGCTCAAGGGCTCTAGTGCACAGGCTCAGTAGTTGTGGTGCACGGGCTTAGTTGCTCCGCAGTGTGTGGGATCTTCCCAGACCAGGGCTCAAACCCATGTATGTCCCCTGCATTGGCAGGCGGATTCTCAACCACTGCGCCATCAGGGAAGCCCAGCAAACATTTTTACATGTTCAGTCTCTTTTTTGTGGTAGGCAATCTTAATTCAAGTCCTTTAATGTTATAAGAGCATTTTATTAATGGATTTTTAGTGCAGATTACTGTGATAGTAATCTACAGCAAAATATTGTGCCTGATCATTTCTCTTTCATGTAACAGACTTATTTGTTACTTTTTCTGTGTTCCTAATCAGGGAAGACCAGAATGCAAATTTCAGTAACTTATTTATAACTTTTATTAAAATGACCCAACACCATCTAAAAAAGAAAAAACTTTATTTCAGCATTAAATGTGGTCAATTATATATAAAAACAAATTGACAAAATAAAGTATTAATCTATAAAATAATTCATTAAGATGAATTACCACAATGGAAAGTATCAGTTTCTTTCTCTCTCCATTCCTTTTCTTTCTCTTTTATTTTGCTTTTTTTTTTCTTTTCTTTTGTTTTAGGGGTGGAGAAAGGTTGTTTTGCTTTCTTGTTTTTATTTTTAATCAACTAAATGTTAAAAAAATTTTAACTTAATTATCCAAGTTTAAATTAATGTAAATATTTACTAACTTTTTTAATAGATACTTAAATTTGTCTTCTTTACAGAGTGATGATGGTTAGGTTTCCCTCGATGCAAATGAGAGTTGTAACAAATTGCACAGGATTAAATTCAAATGACTAAAGGAAAATGTTATTTAATATTGCTTAAGGTAATCCTAATGTACTTAAAAAGATTTTTTTTATCATCAGTAGTTTTAAAAATAGGATCTTATCTTCCAAGTTCTAGAAAACCCCTCTAGTTAATTCCTGAGAATTTGCAAGAATCACATATAACCACATATAATCCCTGTTTGATCTGGGAATCATGAAAGGTCTGTTTTAAAAATTGGTTGATTGTAAGCTTCATGAATAGCAAAGAATGGGGGAAATAGAAATGAAAACTCAGATCAAAAAGGTAAATATTAACTAGCTTAGACATTAATCTATGGTTGCAGCATTAGCAAGAATGCAAGAGCATTGAGTATATTTGTATATTGAAGTGGCTTTAATGAGCCATTTATATCGTTTTAGTACTTAGACCTTTTCAAGTAAAAGGTACTATAAATATATTTCTATCACTTTATGTTCCTTTGAAGGCATATGTTACATTCAGTATTATGTATTGTTGTATTCAACATTTGTCAATATCTGTTAAAAATAAACATTTACCTCTACAAAATGGAAGTAGAATGATAAAAGATATGCTGCCATAAACCCAGCCTGCCAAAATGATACACAATGTGATCGCTGACCTTTACTTTCTTGCTATAATATTCAGAGAATATATTTTAGGTCATGTAATTTATCACTGCAGAAATAAATAATAATAACCATCTTCTAAGAAGTTCTGTAAAGAACTCGTTTGAATCATGTTTCCTAACAGTTATCATCCTAAAATTTGCATAATGAATAATCCCTTACAGATTAATTTTAGTGCAAGAAAATCCTTTTAAACATGTTTATCTCTAATGGAATGAAAATCAGTCAGTTAAGTTACAGAACTCCCACTGTGTATCATGAGGAGATGGAAAAATTGTGTATCCTGCTCCCAGGGAACCTACAGCCTATTAGAGAGAGAACAATGGTGCCCCAAGGGCAGGCATGGGGGGGTGGGGCTTAGGCCTACCTAATAATGTTCATTAACCCAAACTGCTGTAGCCTATAAACACACTAAAGTATAAAAACCAGCGTGATTGCAGTGCAAAATCAACTACAAGGCAAAGAGCCTAGTGCCCTCTTTCAACTTAATTTTCATGACCCCGCCCCAACTTTTTTTTTTCATTCAACCAACAAATTAGGTAGATGATAAACATCAAAAGCCTTAAAAATGTACATTTTTTTGAACCTGTAATTTTATTTGTATTTTACCCTTTAAAAAATTGTAGTAAAAAATATATATATGACATAAAATTTACCATTTTGACCATTTCCAAGTGTGCAATTCACTTGCATTAAGTACGTTACCATTGTTATGCAACCATCACCACTATCCATCTCCAGAGCTTTTTTATCATCCCAAACTGAAACTCTGGATCCTTTAAACAATAACTCCCCATAACCTCCTCCCAGCCCTGGTAACCACCGTCCTACCTTCTGTCTCTATGAATTTGACTATTCTGAGTACCCCATATAAGTGGAATTATACAATATTTGTTCTTTTAAGTCTGGCTTCTTTCACTTAGCATAATGTTTCCAAGGTTGATCCATGTTGAGGCAGGTACCGGAATCTCATTCCTTTTTAAGGCTGAATAATAGTCCCCAACCTCTTTTTTTTTTTTTTTTTTGCGGAATGCGGGCCTCTCACCGTCGTGTCCTCTCCCATTGCGGAGCACAGTCTCCGGACGTGCAGGCTCAACGGCCATGGCTCACGGGCCCAGCCGCTCCGCGGCATGTGGGATCCTCCCGGACTGGGGCACGAACCCGTGTCCCCTGCATCAGCAGGTGGACTCTCAACCACTGCACCACCAGGGGAGCCCCCCAACCTCTTTTATATGGAAAGTGGATGTAAAAAAATAGAGAAGTTTTGAACTGGGACAGACCATAGAAATCATTCCCTCCAACCTCTCTGTCCCTTCTTTCTTTTCCTTTTTTATGTTTACAGAAATGAGGAAAACAAGTCCCTGAGAGCTTACACATGTGGCCAGGGTTTTACACCTGGTTGGTTAAAGGCCAAGCAGAGCCTAAGAACCAGCTCCCCTGTGGCCTAAACAAGGCTCTTTCTACCACACACCCACGGTGGCCCACGTAGACCATAAAAGGCAAGTGTTAAATGAGTTGGTACGGAAAGTAAGTGTTGCAAAAGTTCAAAAGAAAAGATAAAATGACTGAAAAACGTTACATGCAAAAGGAAACGTTCAAAATGGATTTGAAGACTAATACAATTAACGATAAGATTAACAATTATCAAAGCTATAAATAATATTCTGCTGGAAAAGTTTCTACAAGCCATACATCTTTCTTTTTGCCTTGAATTAGGCATTAAATCTGTATTTTTAAAAATATTCATTCTTTCCCACAGTTAAGATAGCTACACTGAATCTTCTTCCATTTTTTTATTTTCTATGTGATTTCAGGTTTCGTTTGTGACACCTCGGTTGTATGCTAAAAAATATCTCTTAGCATATAAAAGTTTAAGCATATAGTTGGAAGACAGCAGATAGAAAAGAGTTTCTATTTAGTGAAAGTGTTTCTCACTCCCGAGAAGAGGATAAAAAAGGGCCACTAACAAATTTAAAAGTATTTCTAAATGGAATATTTTTTCATACTTTTCAAATGCATTCTGGGAAGACATTGAAATGTATACTTTAGGCAAGTATTATGCTAATGTGGAATACTTATTATGTAGGTCAACTTGCATTTTTTTTCCAGCATTTAATTTTTGTTACAAAAAAGACAATATAGTTGACCCTTAGCCGACCAAGGCCATTATTCTTAGGCGCAGTAGCTATAGCTTTGCCTGTTCTGCTCCTGAATAACTAGTGAGAGACAGAGCTGACTGTTGCACCTGGTGTTCCCTTAAATTGTCAGATAAAAATTAGATGAGTGACGTTGCCTGTCCTCAACCCAGATTTACTGGATCAATATCTCCAGGGGAAAAGTCTAAAAATCTGTATTTTTAATGAGTGTTTCAATTGATTCTTGATCTTACTAATTAGGGAGACACTACTTTAGCACAAGCTCCCATTTACAAGCTACCAGAACAACATTTGAGGATAGAGGACTTCTTTGTGGTCTATTGCTTTGAGCAGCAGCAGTGAGCAAAAATGTGGGCTAATGTGGTACAACAGTAGCCTTACTAGGGTGAGGTAGACTGATCAGCTTAGAAATGGGCATGTTATGTCAACACTGTTTGAAGAATGGGAAGAAGGGAGGGAGAAATGTGAAGGTTAAATAGATGGATTTACATATCCCATATTTAATGTCTTCTCTAACAAAACCAAATTAAACTTACCATTTTTGGCTATTTAATCAACAAAATTAATCAAGATAGGTCACCTCCAGATGTCAGAGCATAATATCAGATTCCAATTTGGTGCTCAAAAATGTGGTTCAATTGCTAGTCATCCAGATACAGCTTTGTTTTTTTTTGTAAATGAATGTAGAATATATGTAGACTTTGATATAAATAAATATGGGCCCACATGCCTAATGGCACCTGGGTAATGCTGTTAAAATACATGTATAATAAACAATATGACAAAGATGAATTCTATATTTACAAAGCTAAGAGAAAATTCATAAGCCAACATTTATTGGACACCCCTGAGGTATGCGCTAAGAGTCATAAGAAACCATGCACATTTAAATCTCCTGCCAGACAAGGGCATAGATAAGCAAACCAATGTACAGTGTGTTGGAGAGCTGGGATAGAGATTTGTCCTGCCTCCATTCTCCTATGGTCCAGGTACCCAAGATGGAGGGTCAGGCATGGCTCCTGGAGGAGCCAACTCTCTCTCCACATACACACCCTTTAAAAAACTTTCTATCTAAATAGAAATACATACAGAAAAGTATGCAAGTCCTAAGGGTGTAGCTTGATGAATGTACACAAAGTCAACCCACCCATGTAACCATCACTCAGATCTAGAACATTCCCAGTGCCTAAAAGCCCCATCATTTACCCCCATCAATAATCCCTCCTTCTCCAAGGGTAACCACCACTGCAACTTCTAACACCATAAGTTAGTTTTGCCTTTTTTTGAACTTCAACTAAATTAAATTGCTCCACGTATATTTTTTGTGTCTGACTTCTTTCACTCAACAGTATGTTTTTGTGAGATGCATCCACGTTGCTGCCTATAGCAATAATTCATTAATTCTCACTGCTGTATAGTATTTTCTTTTGCAAGTATGCCACAGTTTATTTCATTTTAGTGTTGATGGTCACTCGGGTTATTTCTAGTGTGAGGTTACTGCAACAAATTATGCTGGTCATAAATATTCTTGTACATGTCTTTTAATGTATATGTGCAGGAATTTCTGTTGAGTAGAAGTCTATAAGAGAAATTGCTAGGTCATAGGTTATGCTTGTATTCAACAAATTATAAACAGTTTTCCAACAGGGTTGTACCAATTTCATTCACACCAGCAGTATGAGTCTCATTGCTCTACATCCTCATCAAACCTTGACATTTTCAATCTTTACATTTAGCTATTCGGTTGGACATGCAGTGATACCCTGTTGCAACTTTTAAGTTGCATTTTCCTGATTATTAACAAGTTACACTATCTTTCCATATATTTATTGGCCATTTGAACATCTTATTTTATGAAGTATCTGTTCAAGTTTCTTGCCCTTGAACTGATTCTGAGAAGGTGAGTAGACATTAGGCATAAGGCAGGAGGAAGGGCATGTCAGCCAGAGGGAACAGCATGTGCAAATTAATGATCTGCCCAGAGCATGGGAGTAAATGGACAGATGGTGGGAAATCAGCCACTAAAATGCTAAACTTAATCAGAGACTATGAAGTGATGACAGCAACATCGCAGAGATCAAAGTGAAACAGCACTAAAGAAGTACAGGCAGTCCCATGCTGTACTACTTAGTGGATTCTGAGAAATGTGTGATGATCAAATATCTGAAAGTTGAGCAAAGCTCATACACTGGAAGGACAATTCAGTTTCCAATGACCTAAAAGGTAGTGTTTGTAAATGCCTGTTAATGCTTGTGGTACAGTTTTCCTTCTGGCCTAGATAACCAAGTGGGTAGATGAGTGTCTCCTAGGGATGTCAGGGGAGGCTATTGTTAGCAAGTTGCACTTTAGCCATCGTTGGTTACTCCAGTTGAGCCCATTACATACTTCGTGTGGGCCCACTTCTGTTCCCCATCCTTTCTGGCAGCTTCCATTCTTTAAACTACTCCCTAAAGCAGCCCTAACCTGCAAGGGGAAGAGGAACAAGGTCTCTGTTTCCCCTACAATAGCAATGTGAGCTAATTTAGAGCCTTGGCCAGCCCTGCAGCATGTGCCCACCTAGGGAGAGTCCTGGCCAGCTGCACCCCTTTGAGAGAGGTCACCAAAAACACTTCTTGTAAAGCACCCAGGTATTTCATGGAAGTTGGACCCCAACAGCTATAGCAGTCAGGCAGGGCCACCACACAGTAATTTCAAATTGCCAGTCTTCAGAGGATGAGTGACAGACTGAATTCAGTTTATGAATTGTGAGAATGGGGTGGAGTCATTGTCTAATGGGCAAAAATGTGGGCTCTGTAAAAGTAGTAGGTTATCTGCAGGAAGAAATGAATGTCAACAGAAATGCTTTGACCTACTTGCCTATTCATTAGTGAGCAGTTCTGTTTTGTTGAGGGCCCTTATCTATGTTGTCACATTTCTGTCACCATGAGCAACACAAGGGCATGGCCAGGTTCTGGTACAAGCAGGCTCATCACACAAAAACAGACACCCTTGGCTCTAGAATCTCCACAAATTTCCCGACAAAATATCCCCCTTGACGGAATAGTGCCCCTCCTGAGCCATCTGTAGATGGTCTACCATGAAGCCAGAGTAGTCTTCAGCCTCCGGGAGCCAAAGTTTCCACCCAGACACCCAGAAACTGAAGCAATCAGATCTGGCCTGCATAAAGGAACTTTTTTCTGGGTCATTCAAAGAATTACAAGTAGTTTCCAGGCTTTTAGATTTAATGGAGTAGTAAATTTTCAGAAAAGATTTCAGTGACCCCTATAAAGTTGCCAACTTCTTATTTTTCAAGTAAGGACTGTGATTGTGGGTTCTGTGAAGTTGTATTTAATAGTCATAGCTGTCAGTTGTCATCTGCTATACGCAAGGCTCTGTGCTTGGTACTTTTCCAGAAATACCTCTTTTGATCTTCACAATGTCCCTGCAAGATTTGTATTATCTTCATATTACAGATGAAGAGAGAGGCCCAGAGAGGGTAGGTAAATTACCAGATGCCACACAGCTAGTTGATGGCAGAGCCCTGGTTTTCAACCCAGGTCTATCTGATTCTGAAGCCTATGTCTTTCCCATTTTACTGTTTATCACGTCTGAAATATGTGTATATTATTCAGATATGATTTTTAATATCTGGTGTTCTGATGAGATGATAAGATGGTCAGAAATTAAAATTGAGTTTTGTCTTTGTAGAGAGATTTGGGCTTCCAGGAAAAGTCTTAAAAGCTTTTTTTTTCCTAATTGGCCTACTTCAGTTTACTCAGTGTTTCTCTAATAGATGTGAAAATTCCCTAAAAGCTAAAGAGACTGTTTCTATCTGACACTGTGACACGATCTTATGTAAACATGTAGATATACATTTGGTATGAGATGGTGAGGAATGTAACTTCTTTAAACCTGTTCTGCTCAAATGTGACTTGAAATGGGTTGTCACAAAATAAGGCTTATAAGAGTATTTCAGTGTTCACTGATCATTAATGATTTGGCTGTTAAAGTGAGTAGCTCCTAGTGGGAAAGACTGTCTTACAGAATTAAACTTATTGACCACATAAACAGGAAAGAGAACCCTACCCCAGTTCCCTGTTTGGCCAGAAAAAAAGAAGACAAAGGAATAGATTGGGTTGGCATTTGCTAAGATTAGCAAGGTCTCTTTGGGCTAAATTGTATTCTCTCTAAATTTGTACGTTGAAGCCCTAACTCTCCAGTACCTCATAATGTGACTGTATTTGGAGATAGGGCCTTTAACTTAACTCAGTTCAAGGTTAAGTGAGGTCATATGGGTGGGCCCTAATCCAATCTGAATGGAGTCTTTATAAAAGAGGGAGAGACTCCCACGGATCCTCGTCCACAGAGGAAAGTCTGTCTGCAAGCCAAGGAGAAACCAGCCCTGCTGACACCTTGGTCTTGGACTTCCAGTCTGCAGAACTGTGAGAAAATAAATTTGTTGTTTAAGCCACCCAGACTGTGGCAGTTAGTTATGGCAGCCCTAGCAAACAAATACAAGAGGAATTAGGTATTCGGCATGAGCTGACCCCCTCCCCGCCCCTCATGCCAAGACAGCCAGTTAAGAGAGATATCAGTAGAACATAGATGAGCTTTTATTATCCAGCAAAGATGGTTTACACTGAGACTGAGGATCAGCTAGGGGAAAGGTTTTCCTGAGAGCAGAAGAAAAGTGAGTATCAAATAGTGATTTTTTAATAATCAAACTACTGACAGCTATCAGGGAGGTGTGTGTGTTTCTCTCCTTTTTGCTGTATAATATACCTTATAATAATAATATTCTTGCGATTATTTATCCAGTGATTGCTCATTTCTTCCCTTAGTTAACAGCTAACAATTTATGAAAGGATTTTATTGGCTAGAGCACTGGCTAACAGTGTGCTCTAGTCAATAAAACTGGGTTTCTGCTGTTTCATCTGGGCTTGAATCTTGTCCCAGCCACTTCCTAGCTGTGTGATTTTGGGCAAATTATTTACCCTCCTGTGCCTCAGTTTCTTTATCAGTAAAATAGAGGTAATAGTACCTTCTCCGTAGGGTTGTGTGAGAATTAAACGAATTAACATATGTAAAAACATATGTAAAGTGCTTGGAAGGATGCCTGCCATATAGTAAGTACCTAATAAATGTTAGCGATTATTATTTTAACTTGGGCTTTTTCTCTGCATATGAATAACTGTTAGCACATGGTTTCACCAAGATATCTGGCCACCAGGTGCCAGCCCCCCTGAAATTACCAGCATAGTATTAAAGATGAATGAACAGCCTAAAGAACAGTAGCTACTAAATCTCAGTGTTTAGCATCATCTAGGAGGCTGACAAAACTACAGATTCCTGGACCCTGTCCCCAGCAATTCTGATTCACTAAGTTGGGATGGAGCCCCAGAAATCTGTCTTTTTAATAGGCGCCTTAGGTAATTCTAACACGTGGTTGCCAGAATACCTATTAAATACTAATCCAAAGGAATTTCTTCTATATTCAAAGCTATTAAATTATGGTAAATGTCATAACTTACTAATCATGAATCTATAATAATTTTCATTTAAAGTATTTGAAATGTTTAAATAAAGCCAACTTAGGTCAATAACGCATATATAAATTTTTTAAAAATTTTATTTATTTATATTTATTTATTATTATTTTTGGCTGTGTTGGATCTTCACTGCTGTGCACGGCTTTCTCTAGTTGCAGCGAGCGTGGGCTTCTCATTGCTGTGGCTTCTCTCGTTGCGGAGCACGGGCTCTAGAGCACACGGGCTTCAGTAGATGTGGCGCATGGGCTCTAGAGTGCAGGCTCAGTAGTTGTGGCTCACAGGCTTAGTTGCTCCCCCACATGTGGGATCGTCCCGGACCAGGGCTCGAACCCGTGTCCCCTGCATTGGCAGGCGGATTCTTAACCACTGTGCCACCAGGGAAGCCCAATAACGCATATATAAACTTGCTTTTAAAAATCATCTGAATGATAATTTCCATGAGTGTTTATACAAGCTATTAATAAACTCGAAGAAATTCTGTATTGGATGTAGCCCTCAGTTTCTCTCAAGTTGAGTCCTTCAAAGTGAGGGCAAATTGTCCATTATGCCCTTGAGTGTTGTGGCCTGGCTGAGTGAATTGAATTGAGGACAGATGGAGAAAGAGATACGGAAGCAGCTTACAGAGAGAAGCACAGAGGACCGTGGCTCATTCATTTGGAGGAAATAGTCCATTCAGCCAGAAAGTAGCAGGCTAGCTATGCAAATTAGTTAGAAAGTCTTGCATGTACATGTTGATAGCTGTGAGAGATTTTCTTTTTAGGGGGTTAGGACCCTGGAGCTAAAGAAGTTCTGGGTTCTATAGGATGGCTGGAGAAAGCCTAGTCCTAAACTGAAACTGCGTGTTCAACCTGGAGCTTGACAAGACACCGTAGTGTTTTCTAGGTTCAGAATAAAAGGTGATTAAGGTTGAGTGCTGGGATAACTTTGGAACTGAAAAATCTGATTTACTGTGTTATGATGAATTCTTAAAATCTGTGCACCTGTTAATTACAGGACTAAACTTTAGAGCTGCTATTTTTTCCCCCATTGGGCAAGTTGCTGTGCTCAGGTGAAGTGAGAATGGTCATTATTGAGGAACTAAAGGTCAGGTTCAAAGGTGAGAAACTCCAGATCTCTGGGCAGCTGTATAGAAACTTACCAGGACTAAGTTGGTGAGTTTTCCGTGTGAGAAGGGTGGTGGTGGTGCCTGGAGATTGTAGCCTGTGTGAGTAACTCACCTGAGTGTTCTGAGGGCGTCATAGGGAGAGATTCTTGGTTATCCAATGGTGTGGTGGTACGGTGTTTCTTTTACCAAAAAATAAATAAATAAATAAAATTGACTTTAACAAAGTTGAGTAAAATAGACAATACTGGTATTGTTAATTCAGAAAGTTTTCAAACTGGACTCCTTAAAATCTTCATGGTACTTTTAAGATAAAAAGCTGCTTAGGTACGGTTAGTTCATTGATTCTTTTTCCTTTGCTTACAATAACCTCATAACATGTACCAAGATATCAAAATAATCAAAGTTATTGAATTTATACACTTGGAGCTTCTGTATTCTACTGATATGTATGTATCCATGTGTGTATACATTATATATAACTTATAATTTAGAGCATGCAGATACCATAAATTGTTTCTAAGTCAAAGTGCCTCAGCTGTATTAATATAACCGTTTTTCTTAATGTTGAGGTTTAAGTCAACCAAAGTGAATTTTTTTAACATATTATTCAATCCTTGGGGGTAAAAGGCATTTAGGTAGGCAGGTGTTTTTGTTTAATTTTTAACTCTATCATCTCTACTACCTGATATTTGTGTTGTCACTACAGTACCACTTTGGACAGTTACCTCCAGGAATTGGAATTCTTGTCCTTTGTGCTTAATTGTTCCAAGATATTTTAAAATATAATTTCTTATTAGAAAAGCAGTATATATTTACTGTAGAATATTTGAAAATTATAGAAAAGCATAATGAAAAAAATCCTCCACAATTCTAGTACCTAGTGATAATTACCATTAAACGTCTGTTTATCATTAAAACATCACCTACTAGCCTTTCAAACTCTCTCTATATAAACAGAGTGCATGTGTGTATAAACACAAATTAGGAACATACTATGATACTATATATACATTTAATATTATAACATTAACATGTCCCTATTAAATATTCTTCAAAAATATTATTTTAAGAACTACATTGTAGTCTATCTTACATTGCACCAATGTTTAAGATTATTTTTTTAACTTTTTGCTGCTGTCAATAATACTAATCCTTCTGTGGAAATATTTTAACACAACTGTGACTTAATACAAAATAGGGCCAGACTGGAGTTACTGGCTAAAGGTAATAACATTTCTAAGGGTCTTGATACATTTTTCTCAAATTGCCCTGTGGAAACCCACTTGTTTGCACGCCCATTAGCAGAGTATCAGCACCTGTTTCACCACATCTGCAAGAATGAAAATTAACTTTAAAACCAGTTTTGTCCATCTAATAGTGGAGTAGGATGTTTCATTGTTTTTATTCACTTTCCTTTTATTACTATTGAGGTTGGACATATTTTCTTAGGGTGGTTGACCCATAATCTTAAGAAAATAGCATATATTTTTTAAAGCAGACCTGATTAAGACAAAACGGCTATGACAATTCACAATTAACTCCTTTGCATTGACATCTTCATTGTTGTACTAATTCTCAGCCTCCTAGAGTCCATTAAAGGAACTTCTTTTTTTATTTCATTTTATTTTATTTTATAGATCTATTTTATTTATTTATTTATTACATCTTTATTGGAGTATAATTGCTTTACAATGGTGTGTTAGTTTCTGCTTTATAACAAAGTGAATCAGTTATACATATACATATGTTCCCATAAAGAGCATGAGCTTCTGTGTGAGCCCTGCCAGTTAGTCTTGTGTAACCCTAAACAAGTTGCTTAACTTCTCTGAGCTTCAGTTTCCTTGACTGTAAAGCAGGGCTGATAATCCTCACAATAATTCTCACAATACTGAGATAGGAATTATTAAAGCCTTCAGTAAAATGCAGCTACTATTGAAACTGAGAAATGTTTCTCTCCTCATTACCTGATAGATATGTCAAGGTGTGGTAGCATGCCTCTTAGAAGCCAGAACTTTTCAAGTCCCAACAAGTTGCATGTTTGAATTCACTTTATTATTTAAACTTGCTAGAAGAGCAGTGCAGCTAGTGGGACATTTTTAATAGAAAAAAAAAAAAAGGTGATTGGGGTTGGGAGATCACCTGGATTGCTAGCCCAGTGTGACCCCAGAGTCCTGCAGGACACAAACATGCTTGCTGGTGTGCTTGGTACTTTAGAAAGTTGCCCCCAAACTGATGGGATAAACGGGCTTTCCCTTCTTCCTTCTTCCTTTGGGGGAAAGGGTGAAAGAAAGAGCACTACTTTAATAATGTTGTTGCTAAGCTTGTGTGCTCATTCGAAGGTCATTATGTGAACTTGGCTTTTCCTTTAACATCGTGCTCGTGTATCCACCTGCCTATTGGTCTAGGGTTTTGTAAATATAATGTAGATTCTCATTCAGATTCTTTCACTGAGAATTCAGTTCTTTGCATAATGGATTTGAGACTATAAATCTTTTGATCTTTAAAAATAAGTTTCAATTTTTAGATGATATCTAGTCTTCCACCTGGAGGATGCGACTGTGATCTATAGTAGCTGTTCAGCCATGCTGACCAGTTGACTGCCAGATGGGTTGTTAGCAGTGCCGAGGCACCCTGACATCACTCTCTGAACTGCTTTCTCTTTCACATTCTTGTACTTTTCCAGCTGACGGCCCGGAGGGTGGGTGCCAATTCCACCAGACGCTGCAACTGAAAAGCCAGGTTCAGAAATGTCAGGTATCCTCCGGGAGCTGCTCTGTGTCTCTGAGAAAGCTGCCAACATTGCCCGGGCGTGCAGGCAACAGGAAGCCCTCTTCCAGCTGCTGATAGAAGAAAAGAAAGAGGGAGAAAAGAACAAGAAGTTTGCAGTTGATTTCAAGACCCTGGCTGATGTACTGGTACAGGAAGTTATAAAACAGAATATGGAGAACAAGGTAAGAAGGTCCCAGCCAATGTAATTGCAAAATATTTGCCCCTGTGGTTTTTCCCCTCTATAGAATAGCATCCTTTCTCCTCGCCACCCCTACCCCCATTATTAACACCTTGGATTCTAATAAACAACTTGGGTTTTTCCCCTTGTTTTGACTACAATATTACCAAAATGTGTGCTGCAGAAAAAAATTTTAAATACAGAAAAATAAGAATCCTCTTAATCCTACCACTAGAGAAAACCACAGCTGTTTTGCTAAATATTGTTAGAATATTTTCCTTCTGTCTGTGTACATGGCACACACAATTTATTTCAAAAGAAATGAGAACATACTGTTTTATAACTTTTTTTTAACTTGATATATTAAGTCCCACCTTTTGACATAATCACTTATCTAATGGTTGCCTCAGTTATGGGCTCATAGAGTCCTGGAGACTTAAAGTCTCCCTTTATTTGAGTAGGAAAACATTGTTTAAACTAACAATGATTGTAATTCTAGGTCTTTTAAGCTGACTGGGGAAAAGAAATTATATTCATAAGTAGTAATAACAAACAATAACATTAGCAGATACTTATAAATGCTTACTATGAGCCAGGTACTGTTCTAAGGGCTTTAAATATATTAATTTAATCATAACAATTTTATGAGGTAAGAACAATTACTTCATTGTAATGGATGAGAAAAGGGAGACACAGAGAGGTTAAATAACTTGCCTAAGGTTGCACAGCAAGTGAATGGCAGGGCTGGTTTTTGAACCCAGGCTGACCGAGTCTGTGCTCTTTGCAATACTATATTGCCTTTTATATGGTAATCTAATAATTTCTTTTCTTTTAGGTTTGAGAGGATACAATTTTATGTCGGAAAGCCCTACAAAATATTACAATCGTTTCTATGAAATTCTCAAAATATTAGGAATCATTTAGAATCATTTAAGTGAATTCTTGACCACAGGCAGGAAGAGAGAATAAATGACCCCTTGAAATATCTACAAACTGTACTTTTTCATGTCCTATAATATCTGGCTCCAATAAACTAAAAGGAAGCAAATTTGTTTTTGTTACTGATCAAGAGCTGGGTGGAAGGGATGGTTGAGCAACTGGATTAGAAATGTATCAACGTTAAGTTCTGTGGGCTAATATTTGCCCCAGAGCATTATAACAAGTTCAGGCAGTTGTTCATTCATGAAGTATGTGCCAGGACTTATGAACACATAAATGATATTCACTTTTGGCTTGTATAAAATAGTTTCATGACTCTCCTATACTGTAGCCTCAGAAAGGGTTTCTAGGCAGGTTGTGGGAGACTGGAGCTTCAGCCCTGGATGAATTGATGGATCGGCTCAGTGCCAGCCCGTGTTGATTTGCATTGTTCTTTTTTATTTTTTAATTTAATTTAATTTATTTATTTTTGGCCGCGTTGGGTCTTCGTTGCTGTGCACGGGCTTTTCTCTAGTTGCGGTGAGCGGGGGCTACTCTTCATTGCAGTGCGTGGGCTTCTCGTTGCAGTGGCTTCTCTTGTTGCGGAGCACGGGCTCTAGGCTCGCAGGCTTCAGTAGTTGTGGCACGTGGGCTCTAGAGCGCAGGCTCAGTAGTTGTGGCACACGGGCTTCGTTGCTCCAAGGCATGTGGGATCTTCCCAGACCAGGGCTCGAACCCATGTCCCCTGCACTGGCAGGCAGATTCTTAACCACTGCGCCACCAGGGAAGTCCCGACTTGCATTGTTCTTTAAAAGAGTTAAAAATAACAAGTAGTTGTGGGCATTATTAAAGCTACTGGCCATCTGTGAATAACTAAGCTCAAATATTTGAAGCATTTCCTTGCTTTTATTGCTTGAGAACCATACTCATATCATAATTCAGCACATATTTTGAGAGAAATTATCTTTACTGCAGAGAAAATCAGAAGCAAAATGTGTCTGAAAGCTTCCTGGTCATACAGAGATGAGAGAAAATTCCTATTTAGCTTTTTTTTTTTTTAAATTCTATATTGGCACATAAATTGTTGGCAAATAAAATATTTCCCCTTTTTTGCTATATCACCTTCCTAGCCTGATGGCTAATGATACCTCCAACAGGTCCAGAAAACACACCTGAAAATGAAAACAAAATCAAATGTTATCCTCTGATACCTTCTATCCAGTCTCAAGTAATCATCTCAGGTACTTGGTCAATAACATTAACTTGTATAAGCTACTTAGGTCCTGTTGAGGAGCAACAGTTAAAACATCTCCTTTGTAAACATTCTAGCTCTATGGCCCTTAACTAGAAGGATGAAGTTTCTAGAAGTACTTCTGCAGACTCAACAGAACATAAGGAAACCAGACTTCTACCATGATTTGGACTTTCTAAAGGGGCAAAGGAGCAGGAAAATATTAGAAAACTAAGTACTGAACCAAGCTGACTTCACTTTTCATACTTGTTATACTTGGATTGATTTCTGGAATTGTAAATTTCAGATCTAATTGTGCTATTTAATTTGAAGTATAAAATGAAAATCTGTTCAGAATTGAACATAAATGTGGGATTTTTTTTTTTCTTTATTGTTGTATTTTTGTCATACTCTGAATCATTCAGTTTCCAGGCTTGGGGAAAAAAATTTTTGGAGAAGAATCCAATGAGTTTACAAATGATTTGGGTAAGTATAAATGTCTTAATGTATTTTTATAACTTAATTATCATATGGTATTTTTATTTTCAACTTACATCATGAAGTAAATGGATGTTTGGAGGCCTTTCACGTAAATACATATTTGAATGTTAAGCTTCATTCAGTACTTCAGAATATCATGCCGTTTACGATAGGGAGATGTGGCATCTTAGGATTATTTAGCAAGTCCACATGTCTTATTCTAGATATAAATCTGTAGCATTTGAATAACGTATGATTTAACCTTTGGGAAAGTTGCCTGGCCCTTTGGGAATCTGATGGAAGTTATAGATGCCCCCAGAAAGATGCACATCTACACAGTTTTGCAGGCAATTTCAAGTACAAGTAAACCCATTTGTGGACCTCCTAGGGAGTCCATAGACCTTGGCTGAGAATGTAGAGGAGGCCCTGTCCCTGAAATCACCTCATGGCTTCTCTGGTCTCAGAACCTCTGTAAAGGGAGTTGGACAACCAAAAAGGTTCCTTTTACCACCAAGTTTTAACTCTTATTTAATTAGTTTCCTGTGGACCAAATTCTCATTTGATGGACCACCAGTTCCCTTGTGATAGAGAGGAAAATATCAAAATCGCTGATCCTTTTTAGAGAAACAAACTGTTTTTAGTTGTCTGGGTTTTTGTTTGTTTAATGGTAGAAGATTAAAATAGTGAACTTTAAACACTGATCATGTGACAAATAGTTAAACATCTAGAGGCATGTTTACAAAGAAAACTAATTTCTGGATTAACTCTGGAGAAAAATTTGTCTTCTTCATGAGCAGTGTATTAACATGCACTTAATTCTATGACACTCAGTAAGAAGAAAGAAAAATCTCATTTAAACTTAAGATTAAAAAAGCCACCTGTACAGGAATAAAGACGCAGTTGTCGAGAATGGACTTGAGGACATGGAGAGGGGGAAGGGTAAGCTGGGATGAAGTGAGAGAGTAGCATTGACATATATACACTACCAAATGTAAAATAGATAGCTAGTGGGAAGCAGCCGTATAGCACAGGGAGATCAGCTCCGTGCTTTGTGACCACCTAGAGGGGTGGGATAGGGAGGGTGGGAGGGAGGCTTAAGAGGGAGGTGATATGGGGATATATGTATACACATAGCTGATTCACTTTGTTATAAAGCAGAAATTAACACACCATTGTAAAGCAATTATACTCCAATAAGGATGTTAAAAAAAAACACCGGTGACTAACCAGTGAGAAATCCTACACTTAAAATCCTGTTTGACTACTTCATAAACAGTTATTTTAGTATTTCATTTATGTATCTAGAATTATAGGAGCAAAAAGGCATTCCACGTACATTTTCCTTAGAACTGAAGTAGAGAATGGGTTTAACAGAGAACCATGGTGAAGGGGAGGGGCTGGTGGATGAGGTGAGGTGAGACAGTGGAAGTTCAAAGGAAGGAGTTTGGATTTTCCTCTAAGCATGATCGGTATTCAGTGGCAAATTTTAAGCAAAGGAGAAATGTGATATGATTTGCTCCCTTGAATGATCCCATGACTTTTACTGAGTCTAGTGTAGGTGCTCAGCAAGTGGCGGTGATTAGCATTATTATTCCCCAACTTCAACAGTCTCATTTAATTGAATCGAACTACATGTAATTGACTGTTTCTTGCTGTTTCAGAATCATCATTGTAATAGACTCACACTGTGCTTCCCAAACTCTAAGGATCACATGAATCACCTGGGGATCTTGTTAGAACTCAGTAGGTCCGGGATGGGGACTGCAGTTCTGAATTTCTAACAAGTTCTCAGGTGATGCAAATGCTGCTTGCTGTTCTTGGAATGGCTAGGTTAGCTAGGAGTATTTGTCTATATACCACAAAATCTCCAAAGTGCCATGTTTTCTTAATTTTTAAAAAATTTATAGTCTGCATTGCTGTGACTTTCTGTTGCGATTAACTTGCCTGTTTTTGCCAGCCTCTTTTCTTACTTTTGCGGGGGCTGGAAACCAGATTAGGCAAGGGTCTAAGAAGTGTCTTTGAAGTGATGGTAAAGCACCTGGACTCGGTAACTTGGGATTTCAATTGCAGAAACAGCTTTGCTTACATGCTGATTTCCAGTGGTTTCACAGAGAGCTATTCTATGTATGTCATTTAGAGTCCTACAGCTTTACCACATTTAAAGATTAATGTACTTCATCTTATGTTACTTTACTGAGCATAAACAATTTAGGGAGGTAGAAGCCCTTCTTTGTACTGATAAGAACTCCATTCTTTTCAATAACATATTCAAATGTGAATAGGGTGACCCACAGTATATTAAAAGGCAAAAAATATAAAAGATTGGTTATCAAGGACTCAGGGTTCTTAACTGGTCCATGAGCTCCCTTAAACTAGATACAAAAAACTGTGTGCACGTGCCCATGTGGACATTTTTCTGGAGAGTAGGTCCTTTGACACCTGGAATTCATTCCTCACTGTTAGGTGCATGACTGAACACTGAGCAGCTATGACTTTATGAAGGCCACTGGGTGATTCTGGCAATCAGCCAGGTTAGGAAACACTGGTATGGCTATATTTCCCTCACCTAGTCTGAGGTGCCCTCACAGCTTTTGTTTCTTCCCACCCCTCTGTTGTTCTTTCTCCCCTGAAACTTGAGATGTAATGGTCTTTAGTTTGTCTTTACTCTAGGGGAAAAGATTATCATGAGACTGTGTCCAACAGAGGAAGAAACAGTAGATCTTCTCAACAAAGTCCTTAATGGTAACAAGTTGGCATCTGAAGCGTTAGCCAAGGTTGTACATCAGGACGTTGTCTTTAGTGACCCAGCTCTGGATGCGATAGAGATCAACATTCCACAGGACACTTTGGGAGTTTGGGTGGATCCTATAGGTAAGTAGAGAGAGTGTTTGCTTTTGTTTATTTGCTTTCATTAATAATCCCTTTTTTTTTTTGGTGGGGGGTTAGAAAAATAAAAATTGAGGGTATGGTTTAACTCTCCTAGGAGTTTTACTTTAAAAGTTTTGAATTTTTTAAATGATAAATGACTTTCACTGCCGTGGCCCGGGATCAATCCCTGGTCAGGGAACTGAGATCCCACAAGCCGTGCGGTGCAGCCAGAAAAAAAGAAACGAAGAGCCGAGGTGTGTGTTATATACATATATCTATCACATGTATCTATAACATATGTGTGTGTGTACACACATACACACACACACATACACAGGCACATATACAAAGCTGAATTAACTCATTTTTGAAAGACCTCAGGGGCCAGACTGCTAAATATGAGAGAAGAATGAAGTGATAGCAGCTATAACTAACTGAGCACACATGCCATTTTAAGAACATTCAGCACCAGCGGATTATTGCCATCTGGGAATACTGTCCAGCTCATCAAATTTTTTAAAAAAAATAAAAATCCAGGTTTTTATGTGAGATCTCACAATTTAACCACTGGCTACTAATTCAGTTAAACAAGCAAACAATCAAAACCACTATACAGGCCAAGCAAAACACAGCTGAATGTGACTCTTAGCAGTCGGTTTGTGAGTCCTGTGTAAACCTCACCATGAATTTTGTGGTCATGATTATGGTAGAACCATAACATATAGCTCATTGTTTAAAAAGTGTAGGCCTCTCTCAATGATGCTATTAATATAATGCCCTAGGTATTAATCTTCGAAAATCCCCCTTTTTCCCCTAACCTTCCTGGCATATTCTACCCAGTACAACTGTGACCAATCACACTGAACAGGCAAACTCCCCCCACCCTCCCCGTCCTACAAGCGCATTAATAATGATAGAAATGCCTTCAGTCATCAGAGAATTAGAGAATATTCAGCCTATGGATTGTATATGCAAACTAAGAATGTTTTCCAGAATCTTTTATTGCTTGAAGGTAAATCAGCCTCAGTTAAGGTTTTTGAGGGACAGAAACCTTGTATTCTTGTTCTATCCTGAATTGATTCTGTTAGCTAACTCTCTGGATCTTGTGCCTGACACATCCTTAACTGGGCATTAACTCATTAGATGTTGGCAGTCAGCTGCTGGCATGTACAGTCTTATAAGAAGAAACCTAGCTACTTGGCTTCTTTTTCTCAGGACTCCCATCAATTTCTTCCTCTTGTACTACCATCATTGTCTCCTTCCTCCTAATTTGAGGGACAAAAACAAACAAACAAAAAGGTAATTCCACCCCTGACAGATTCCTGGATGGAGGCTTTCCCATCCACCTTGGGCTTGTCCTCTGATTAGTAAGAGCTCTAAGGAAGCCCCTTGGTTATCCTGAGCTATTAGCTTTGAAATGATTTTGACATGTGATGGATATTTGAGTGCTTGTTATTTGCAAGGTGCAGTGCTAGCTGCCATAGGAACTATAGACGTGTCCTTTCTCTCCAAGACTATATATAGTTGGGAAAATGAAACACAAGCAGCTTAAAAGTGAAGTACAAGAGGTCGAAAAATAATTCGATATAAGTGGCACCCAAAGGTAAAAACTGATTGGTTACTATCTTCGTCAGTTTGGGCTGCTATAACAGGATGCCATGGACTAGGTAGCTTTTAAACAACAGAAATTTGTTTCTCACAGTTCCAGAGGCTGGGAAGTCCAATCTCAAGGTGCCAGCATGATTAGGTGAGGTCCTTCTTCCTGATTCATAACTGGTACCTTTTCACTGTGTCCTCACATTCTGGAAGAGACTAAAGATCTCTCTGTAGCCTCTTTTGTAAGACACTAATTCCATTCATGAGGGTTCCACACTGAGGACTTAAGTACCTTCCAAAGGCCCCACTTACTAATACCATCAACTTTTGTGGGTAAGAATTTTGGGGGGACATAAACATTCAGACCATAGCAGTTACCAAATTAGAAGAGAGAAACAATATAGTACAGGGTTTGTAGATGTATTCATCATCGTCTTCTAAATAATCATTTCAAATAATCCTAACAAATTTGCTTCATTTTTCAGATTCAACTTATCAGTATATAAAAGGTTCTGCTGACATTAAATCCAACCAAGGAATCTTCCCCAGTGGACTTCAGTGTGTCACTATTTTAATTGGTGTCTATGACATACAGACAGGGGTGCCCCTGATGGGAGTCATCAACCAACCTTTTGTATCACAAGACCTAAACACCCTCAGGTAAAAGATGAAAATTTTTGGTATATTATGGTTTTTAGAATTTACAACCTCAGCTTTGCTTATTTTCAAGATGATCTCTCCGCGTGACATTCCCATGACTCAGTAGATTTGGTATTCCTACTAAAAATCTGCATGTTTGAATTAACGTTCTTTTTACTCTCAGCCCTGGGTCTCGCAGCAAAATGTGACAATGATCTAATGAAAAGCTGAGTAGGTACAGCCAGGGTTAGGACCTGGCTCTGGGGTGCTCTCCTGGTAGAACTGCCAGCATCACTTCCTTTTCTGCCTCCCTCCTCAGGCTCCCCTGAACTCCTGTGCAGGGCAGAGTTGCTCTGATCCATGGCCCATGCTTGCAGGGCTCCAGGGCATGGCAGAGGCCAAGAAGAAGCAGCTTTTCTCCTGTGATTTCAGTATTTTATTGAAATAGATAATATTTTTTTCCACTTGTATAGAACTGCATATTTTTTTATAAATTTATTTGTTTTTTATTATTATTTTTTGGCTGCGTTGGGTCTTCATTGCTGCGCGCAGGCTTTCTCTGGTTGCAGTGAGCGGGCCTCTCATTGCAGTGGCTTCTCTTGTTGCGGAGCATGGGCTCTAGGCGCGCGGGCTCTAGGTGCGCAGGCTTCGGTAGTTGCAGCACGCAGGCTCAGTAGTTGTGGCACGTGGGCTCAGTAGTTGTGGTACGCAGGCTCATTAGTTGTGGCGCACAGGCTTAGTTGCTCCGTGGCATGTGGGATCTTCCTGGACCAGGGTTCAAACCCGTGTCCCCTGCACTGGCAGGCGGATTCTTAACCACTGCGCCACCAGGGAAGTCTCAGAACTACATATTTGTATTAAACTTTGACTTGCTTCAAGCAACTAAGAATTGTTTGTTCTTTAATAGTCATAAACTACACCTATGGAATTTTGATAGTTTTCTTCTAACCCTGCCTTCTTCCAAACTGAAAGTGTTTGTTGTCTTTAAAGGGTCGTTAAGAAGTTAAAAATAAGTGGGACTGGATGCTGCCATAATCATGACCTAGAAATGGTTGACAAAGTAGTTAGTAGCATAGATCCTAGAGTGAGACTTCCTGGGTTTGAATGCAGATTCTATCACTGATTTACATTCTTACACTTACATTCTCTAAGCCTGTTTCCATCTCTGTAAATAAACTATCCAGCATATATAGTAAGTTAAACATTGAGAAATGATAGGTGCTATTTTTGTTGTTGCCAGAAATAATGAGTCCATCTTTCTTGGTGTTAAAACCAAAGTGGAGCTAGTGAATTAGAGAATGAAAAGGCGTTACCAGCTGAAGAAAAACTTAAGGATTGTGAAAGATTTGCAGATTGAAAAGATTATTTATCTGTTCATCTTTCCCCCCATTAAACTTCAAATGCCAAAAGTGGCAGTGAAACTTTGCAGGATTTCTGGCCTCCAGGAACAGAGCAAATATTTTAGCATTGTCCTAGATGGGTGTGATAATACAGAAAAACTGAAAGCCTTCCTAACCTGCAACAGCACAGGCAGCAACATGCACAGGGAGTAACTTTTTTTTTTTTTGCGGTACGCGGGCCTCTCACTGTTGTGGCCTCTCCCGTTGCGGAGCACAGGCTCCGGACGCGCAGGCCCAGCGGCCATGGCTCATGGGCCCAGCCGCTCTGCGGCATGTGGGATCTTCCTGGACCAGGGCACGAACCCATGTCCCCTGCATTGGCAGGCGGACTCTCAACCACCGCGCCACCAGGGAAGCCCGGGAATAAGTTTTAGAAATGAATTAGCTACTTGGTATCCATTTCTAAGCTTAAGGACCTTGAGACCCATTATGTTATATATTTTTCATATCATCAAGTTGGGAAGCCATATGAGCAATGAAAAACGAATGGGATAACCTACGGCCACAAACTGAATGTTGTCTTCCACAGGTGGAAAGGACAGTGCTACTGGGGCCTTTCTTACATGGGGACCAATATCCATTCATTTCTGCCTCCCGTCTCTACAAGAAACAGCAGTGAAACGCAGAGCCAAGTGACCCAAAACCCCAGCTCTGAGGCGGAATACTCCCACCCGTTCTCAGCTGTCATTAGTACCAGTGAAAAGGAGACCATCAAGGCCGCACTGTCACGTGTGTGTGGAGAGCGCATATTCCGGGCAGCTGGGGCTGGTTACAAGAGCCTCTGTGTTGTCCTCGGCCTTGTGGACATTTACATCTTCTCAGAAGATACCACGTTCAAGTGGGACTCTTGTGCTGCCCACGCCATCCTCAGGGCCATGGGTGGGGGAATGGTGGACTTAAAGGAGTGCTTGGAAAGAAACCCCAACTCGGGGCTTGACTTGCCACAGTTGGCGTACCACGTGGGAAACAGAGGCGCTGCTGGAGTGGACCAGTGGGCCAACAAGGGAGGACTGATCGCTTACAGATCAAAGAAGCAGCTGGAGACATTCCTGAGCCTCCTCCTCCGACACCTTGCGCCTGCGGATGCACATACATAGACGAGCTCCATCCTCAGGGACTCGAAACCCAGCTGTGGACCTAGTTTCCACCTCTCTGTCTTTTGAAGACAGCTTTGTCCTGTCGACAGTCAAAGTTCACCTTCCTCTTTTGAGGAGCCTTTTTCCATTATGTGTTCATAAGGTTAATGTCAATAAATGACTGATATTCATGCCGCAGTTAAATGTGCGAGATTCTTAATAGTGGATTTTGTGCTATTAATGTTGCTTGAAACACTTCCATAAGATATTGAAGACAGGAAAAATTCCTGCTCAATTAGTAAACCTCTTCTAAACATCTAAGGATTAAGTTAATGCCACTGAAGTATTAGGGAGAGCCAAGAGGGGGTTGAGCTTAGTTTTGTTTCCCTTCTGGAGGAAAACTCTGCAGCTTTAGCCTTCGGCAAAACGTTTAGAACTGTGAATTTAGCCATGTTCTGTACTTTCAACAGTATTATGTTTCTTAGAAGAATTAAAGCCTGGAGCACTGTGGGCTCCTTCCTACTCACATACCCTCTCATACTCACACACACATTCTAATATTCTCTCTCAAATTCGTAATCTCATGTGCCCTCTCATTCAAGTTCTCTCTAATCCTGTCTCTAATAATTCTCTCTAATACTCTCACATACACACTCCATTTCTGTTGGTAAGACAGAAGGGGATAGGGTAAAGAGGTTTCTTTAATTTTTGCATATTTACTGCACTTCAAAAACTAGAGGTAGAGTTAAATACAGTCCTTGGACTACTAGAATCCCATGTTGAAAGTCGTCTGAGGTGGGTGGGACCACTTTTCCCATCCTGTTTAGCAGCCCTGGTGAGGAGGTAGCGCCACCATCTGGACGGATTAAACTCACCTCTGACTTCTTTCGGCCTTGCGCCCTCTGGGGGCCAAAGGATATGTTCTGGAGCATCCTGTTTTTCTACAATTACAAACAAATGAAAGTAAATCAAACTCTTTTTAATCGTATTTCATTGCACACAGCAAATTCAATGACTTATTTAGTGACAGGGTTATAGTTTTTAAAGTCCGCACGTGCTTTGTGATTGTGGGTCCCCAAGCAATTTATTCTTAACCACTAACAGTCTAATTTTAAAGGTTGATTTTTAAGTCAAAGTGAGTTCATTCTTCACAAAACACATTAAAAACCAAAACCCAGAAACTCGTCCTGCTGCATGATAGTCATCAGAATGGAGAAATAGAATATGGTTCAAGAAAAAGCATTTGTTGTCCACATAAACATTTTTAGAATGTAACTGATCAATAACATGCAGTGAAAAGTCATCTTCAATGTGATCTGAACAAGAAGTTTGTCAATTTATTGGGGGGAAAATTGGATAGAACAGGGAATCCAGTATATTCTGTGAACATCTATTATACACATCCATTGTCAATCTTGGCCGGAAAGCTAAGGCCCTTCCTTAAGCATGTGTGTGCTGATTGGTCTGCACTGTTTTTCTTGCATAAACCACACCCATGGGAGTATGAACTCTGTTTCTGATTTCTTTAGAGGAAGAATTTTTAAATATTTGCCATGTAATCTGAGAACATAATCGTTCTGGATTTAAATTTTTTCTCTCCATTTTTACAATTGTCTCATACTCGGTAAATTTTTAAGACTCGTCGTTATTTTCTGAAGTCTTCAATTCTCTGTTTTAAAACTCATTTTACATTGTATTTAATCTATTATTAAAAGTACAATCGGAATATACAGTTTTACAAAGAAGCCAACCACTCCAAGTAAACATACACCTCAGTTGATGGGAATGGGAGTTGGGGATTGTGATGGAGGAGTGTTCCAGAGAGTAGCCTGTTGGTCATGAAGATCAAGTGTCTTGTGCATCAGCCAGTGTGTTTTGCAGGAGACTGGCAGAGAGGTGAATCTGCCAGGTCGCTTACATGGAAGGTGATAAAGAGAGAGCTCCCCCTGCACGTCAATAAGAGCAGTCTCTGGGAAGCCAAGTCAACCTTTGTTCCTTTCTTGCTCCTCCAATCCACATCCAATCATTAAGGAAGCCCTCTTGGCTCCACCTTTGAAATATATCCAATATTCAACCATTCCTCATCACTCTGCTACCCTTACCCTGTGTCAAGCCCTCTTTATGTCTCACCTGGATTATTGCAATAAACTAACTTGCCTCCATACCATCTATTCATAACACAGAAGCCAGAGTGATTCATTTCCAACATCTATCAGATCATGTCTCTGTTCAGAACCCTCCAATGTGTAAAGCAATTATACTCCAATAAAGATGTTAAAAAAAAAAACCCTCCAATAGTTTTTGTTAACATTTTTATTGGAGTAAAACTGCTCTACAATGGTGTGTTAGTTTCTGCTGTGTAACAAAGTGAACCAGCTATACATAAACATATATCCCCATATCTCCTCCCTCTTGCGTCTCCCTCCCACCCTCCCTATCCCACCCCTCTAGGTGGACACAAAGCACCAAGCTGATCTCCCTTTGCTTTGTGGCTGCTTCCCACTAGCTATCTATTTTACATTTGGTAGTGTATATATGTCCATGACACTCTCTCACTTCATCCCAGCTTACCCTTACCCTTCCCCTGGCATACTCTGTACGCCAGCCACGTGCTTCCACTTACCGTCACCTCAGTCTCAATCCAACTGTTCCTAAGGATTGGCACCCATGTTAAGTAGTGTCCTAACGATCATTGTCTTTTAATGCCCTTTGTTTGTTGCCAATCTTTTGCCCTGGCTTCTGACCCCCTAGTTATAGGCTCCCTGCATGAGATTTTGACGTGCCAAGGGATAAGTATTCTATAAAGGGCTTTCTGCTATGTTATAATGATGGGAGTATAAAAAAACAGAACTTTGCACCTGTGTGTAAATTCCATAAGATAGCCCTTCTGTCTGGAAGAAGTGCAGCCAGGATAACTTTGCAGTAATACTTTGTATCAGTAACATTAGGTTTAACCGTGAGTGGCAAAATGCCAAAATAACAATGGCTTAAATAAGATAAAAGCTGTTTGGTGTGCAGTCCAGAGCTGAAAGGAGGCTTGACCCCTAAGTCCTCAAGGAGTCACACTCCCTCCATCTCGCTGCTTCCCCAGCTCCAGACCACGGCCCTTCTTCTCAGGTCTAAGACGACAGGATCTGCATTTTAGGCAGCAAGATAGAGGAGAAGACGAAGAAGAAGGGAAGGGTAGGTGATTTTTCACATCATTGACTAGAACCTAGTCACATGACTACATGTATAGTTTCCATCTTGGGCAACCGTGTACGCAGCTGAAGAACAGGCATTTTATCACCCTGGAAGACGGGAAACAGGTATTAGAGGGTATCTAGCAATCTCTATCGCCCAGTCCAAATGAGCTGTCCAGGCTTCTGCCTTCATCCGACCTCTGATCACACATCTCTCGTTCTGTTTACTAAGGTCTCATGACATTTATAGCCAGATTTTTCCAACCCTTAGCTACACTCACTTACCTACTTAGGATGTACTTATCCACTTCATCCTCCAAAGAATGAAAAGTGCCATAAATACATACATCCATCAAGATGATAAAGAAAGGGAACTTCCTGCCAGTAAAAGCACGGATGAAAATATAAGACAAACATAAACAGTTATTCTTGTCTTAAGACCTGTGAGAAATCTCTGGGATTCTTGATCCTGGCACTTTGCCTAGAAGCCTACTGCCCCCTCTTATCAGACCACACCTTCTGCCTCTGTTGAGTGCTCAGCATGCAGACAAGCTTTGTCAGGTCTCTGCTTTCAACTTTCAATACGTTGCTTAGCCATCCACTGAAAGAGTCTGCTCGGCCCAGTACACAGCAGCTGCTCGTAAGCCCTCGTCCTGCATCCACAGCCCAGAGCATGTTACTGTCATCAGCCTTAAACACAGCTACCGGACAAAAACAGCCCTGCCCACTCCACACATTTGCACACATCTGCTGTTTTCCCAAAAGGGGGAAAAAGCAAACAAAATTTTCCAACAGTTTCCTTCTTGTTCCCCAGTTTTGTTTTTGTTCTTATTTTTTCTGTAAGTGCTAAATGCAAAGACAGAGTAGAAACAGTAAGTTATAACCTTTCACATCCATAGTTAACACTTTAATTGTACCTGGCTTGGTGCTTAGGTTGTAACACACGTTCATAAAGCAGGCCTAAAGAACTGTGAATGTCCCCTCCGTGGCAGGGGACTCAATTAAAGCCTGGTATGTATGCAAAAAGATCTTTGAAACTCGACCAGGGGAAGTAGCTGTTTTTAGCATTGACATCTTTCTTCAAATGTTTTATATTCTGACTCTGTACAAAATGCCTGCAATTCTAAATATGATCTTTCTTTTCTAAGCTGTATTTTCAATGCTCCTGATCCTGAAGGAGCCACGATCATATAGGATTAAGAGCTTCCTCTCTTCACCTATTAAAAAGAAAAAGAGGAAAGAACCATTCTTAGGCTGGCTGCATGGGCTTGTGACTGCTGCAGGTGCGGAAGGCTTCTCACTCAGAAGGGCACCATGCTGGGTTCTGCTATTGCCATCTTGAAATTCTCAAAAATTTTATCTTTGAACTTGTAAGTTAAGTTGAAAGGAGAGTGAAGCACACGTGTGAACAGAGGTGCGATGTCCAACATGTATTCACCCTCTTTCCCTGCAGCACCATTCCATTCACATAGTGTTCACAGTGCCCGGTGAGCACAGAATTCCTGTGGACTCATGATGTATGGGGGTTCAATGAGACTTAAAGCAAGCACAAGGTAAGTGTATTACATTTATGACTAATTGGGAGGGGGGATGACAGCCCCCAAGAACCAGGATTTCCTTGGAATGCCAAAAGATGGCAATGGCATTCTAAGAAGCATAAAGGTCCAACGAAATCTATCATACCCTTTCTTATTTGTGTTTGTTTGGTTTTTTTCCTGTATAATTACAGCAAATCACATAGGCTGAAAATGATGGCATGGAAAGAAAGGGAAAGGTAGGGCCACCCATAGTTCCTTCTCTTCCTGTCCTTCCTTGCCAGACAGCTGAAGGTAGAGAGGATTGGCACGATGCGTGCATGTCGAGAAGTGAAATATATAAGTGTTAGCAATACCGTATGCTAACACTTATATATGGAATCTTTAAAAAAAAGTTGTTCTGATGAACCTAGGAGCAGGATAGGAATAAAGACGCAGACGTAGAGAATGGACTTGAGGATACGGGGAGGGGGAAGGGTAAGCTGGGATGAAGTGAGAGAGTAGCATTGACATATATACACTGCCAAATGTAAAGTAGATAGCTAGTGGGAAGCAGCTGCATAGCACAGGGAGATCAGCTCGGTGCTTTGCGACCACCTAGAGGGGTGGGATAGGGAGGGTGGGAGGGAGGCTTAAGAGGGAGGTGATATGAAGATATATGTATACACATAGCTGATTCACTTTGTTATACAGCAGAAATTAACACACCATTGTAAAGCAATTATACTCCAATAAGGATGTTAAAAAAAAAACACCTGTGACTAACCTGTAAGAAATCCTACACTTAAAATCCTGTTTGACTACTTCATAAACAGTTATTTTAATATTTCATTTATGTATCTAGAATTATAGGGGCAAAAAGGCATTCCACGTTCATTTTCCTTAGAACTGAAGGAGAGAATGTGTTTAGCAGAGAACCATGGCAAAAGTTGTAAACCATGGCGAACACTGTAAAGCAATTATACTCCAATAAAGATGTTAAAAAAAAAAACCAGTTGAGTTACTTTTGTGCACTCTTTCCACTCTTCTGGTAAGAATAAGATATATATCTGTGTATGAGCTATAAAAAATGAATTGTGTAATTTGGTGATTCCACATATGAGTTAAATACTCTTATACTTACACTGAAACCTGGCATTGTACAATATAAATATGAATGGTAAAATTCACAGTAATAATTTAAATTAAAAATTTTTCTTTACCCAGAATGACATTAAATAGCAAATAAACAATATTACAACAGGTCGAGAGAGAGAGATAGTAGAAGGAAGGAACCTCTTTTTACTTTAGTATCTATAATGGAAGCCTTTCTCCTGTTTTCTGTACAGGGGGCTACATATTTTCATCTTGCCCAGGTGCTACCAGCTATGTAGCCAGCCCTGAACTGGTCCCATTTCTACTCCTAACCTCACTGTCTTTTGTTCTCTCTGAATTTTTGTCATGTTTGCTGGTCAAGGTCAAACCCAGCCACTGGTGAACTAGGTCTACCCCCATCTGGGAGCTGAAGGGTCTTTCCAGTTGTTTGGAAACTGAGGTGATAAGAGAACCAGAGTGTGTTTTACGTACATTTCTCACCTGCTAAGTAAGCTGGCCTTTTATGCTATAACATTCTAAGCACATTTCAGCATCTTCGAACATTTGCTGTAAACTTCTCAACACTCTCCACCAGGTGGCTCTAGCAGATTTGCGCAGGCACATAGGTAACAGTGAAGGAAAATTGTAGCAAAGTTCTTGTCTTTGCTAACCATTTCCAATGGGTCGCCTTTAAACTACATCATCATGTTTTAAATATGCCATTTTTCGTAGACAACTCATTCCTTTTACTGTGTTTTAAGTTATCTCCTCATTACATGCTTCTTAAAGAACTAGAAAATATGAAAAAGTAAAAAGAAGGAAAAAACAACGTCCAGACAAGACTACTGTTGACATCTTAGTCAACTTTCCTAGAGCTGTTTTCCTTCTGTGCATAAAAGAATGAAAACATGAGCCACAGAGTGGGAAAGATATTTGTAATATATATCAAGCAAAGGACCTGTATCCCAAGGACATAAAGGACTCCTATAAATCAGCAAGAAAAAGACAGAAAGCCCAATTAAAAAAATGGCCACAAGACCCTTTACAAAAGAGAGTACTTAAATGGCCAATAAGCATGTGAAAAATTGTAAACATAACTAATCATCAGGAAAATGCATTACAACACCATAGAGCCACTACACGCACCAGAATAACTAAAACTTAATAATCACTGTTAAGTATTAGTGAGAATTTGGAACAACTAAATCTCTTACATATACTCATTGGTGGGAGTATAATTTGTATGACTACTTTAGAAAATATTTGGCAATATTGAATAAAGCTAAACGTATACTTATTCTATGACCCTTTTCTAGGTATATACCCAACAGAACTGCATGCAAATATACATCAAAAGACATGTGCAAGAATATCTATATCAACAGTATTCATAATAGCCAAGACCTGAAAACTAAGCAAATGTTCAACTACAGTAGAATGAGTAACTATTTTATGGTACAAAGAAATGGAATGAAACAACATGTATTAATCTCACATACATAATGTTGAATGAAAGAAGCAACACCCAAAAAGTATATACTATATGATAACATTTATATAATATTCAAAACCAAGCAGAGCTCATGGAATGTGCCACCAAGCTCCCCCTTCAGGAATGGTCTTAGGAAGTGCCTCAGCTGAAGAGGGCTGCCTGGCCTGAGAGTATATCTCTGACTATTGGGCTGGGTATAAAGGCCCTCACCCCAATTTGGAAAAACACTGAAGAGCTATGCCAGCTTCAGAGCTCTCTGTAGAGTTAGCTGAAGACTTGTTGAGATTGCAATTTAGCCCAACTTCTACCTCTGCCCAATCATGTTTCTTTCCCTCGCCTCCTTTTCCTCTCTACCCCCCCCACCCCTTTTCTTCTCTTCCCTCCCACAAGTATTGGTCCCAACTTATGGATATCTCAGAGTCTGCTTCCCTGGGAACCTAATCTTTGAAAAGAGCGTAATAGCTACCTTTGGGAATGTCCTGCATTAGCATAATCCTGCATAAACAGTCCAAACTTATGCTGTTCAAGGGTCAACTGTGACATACACTCTTGAAATATGCTGTAAATATATTTTCTTCTCTGTTGAGACTGACAGATTCTTAATATCATGGCCTGTTCTTTCTATGATCTGTATCATTCCATTTCAATAAGGACTTTACCAGAACTTTGAGTGCCTAGTAAATATTATTTGAATAATTGCTAAATTATTGATCTTTAATTACTTACATATCATCAATGATAAAAATAATAACCTGGTATTTAAGAATGTAAACATCATCCCTATTTTATTTTGGCAATATTAATTAACTAGAAACTCGACTTTGAATCTAGTTGAGTGAGGATAGATAGAATTATGGTTCTTTTTACATTCTCTGTGTGCTGTGTAATAACATTATAAAAAATAGGTTACATAGAACAATATTGATATTACAAACAAATTTTCAACAATACCAACACACAGAAAAAAGCACAGGGCTTTTGGCTTTAAAGGGAAACGTTTACTGCATACTATTTTAAAAGCAAGAAGAAGATGAAAACACTTGAGATGTATAGATTACATGCAATTACAAAAATTTTTAGCTAAAGAGGCCTTAAAGGTAACCAATTCTCAGTTAATTAATCTTATAAAAGAGACTCTCATATCTAGAAAGTTTCAGTAATCTACACACGGTGAGGGAACTCAGTGCCCTCAGGAGTCAGGGTCCCACAGTAAACAGTTGTGATGTTTATAATAATAAACAGAATTTGGTTTTAGATAATCAAAAATATTTTAATTGTTTCATACTTTTGAGATATATTTAAAAATACCATACAGCAAAAGTTTAAAATTCTATTTGTACAAGTTGCTGAGTACACAAATATTTGCTTTCTTGTTTGACTTAAATCTATAATTACAAATGTTGTTTTACCTACACAGCTCTCCTGAATTAAATGTCTATCATCATATAGAAAAATATCCAGTATAAAAAATATCCAGTATTTACATTTTGTGTAAATCAACTCATTAGAAAATTCGCAGACAACAAAATGGTAAGATGGATCCTGCCATGGCTTGTGGAGGGCAGAACACTGAATGAAGTGGAAACCAAGGCATTACACTGAATCAAGGGGAAATGATGACACTTTGGATACCACAGTGATAGCTACTCCAAAAAGGCATAACGACCATAAATACATTTTAGTTGATTCCCAAGATAACACTTTAAAAAGGATACAGAAGAATTAGAAAATATTCAGAGGAAGTGGCCAGGATAGTGAAGACTTTCTTGTCTGAATAGAGTCATTTTTTTCCGCATCCTACATTGCTGGTATTTTAAGTGGTATTTGGGAAATACTGAATTCTGTATATTAATTTTGTACCTTGTCATATTACATAAACCTATTGTTAATTCTAATAGTTCTTCAGTTTGATTCTCCCAAATTTTCCAGGTATACAATCAAATGGTATAAACATTATGATTTTATTTCTTCCTTTCTAACATGTGTAACCAACCTTTTATTTTCTTATTTCATTGATGAGAAGTTCTGGAAGGGTGCTTCAGCAAGCATGTGGAAGATGGGTGTAAGTGGGTGTACTTTTCCGGCTCCTTAACATGCATGGTTTATCCTTAGAAATGAGAGTTTATTATAAAAATAAACAGTAACTTTACATAGCAAGGGAGGGAAATTTACTAATTTGCTATACAATATCTTGCGTCCTTTGGTAGCATCCAATATGGGGCACTCCTACTAGGCAGAGTTTTAAGGCAAGAATACTCTGAGTTACTGACTGCCTTTCAGTCCAGTACTGCAGAGTTGTGTTTGGCTTATGAATAAGATGTGGTCCAGGAGGGAAGGGGTGATTTTACTCACTGACACAGAACATGAGCTGCAACCTCCGTGCCTCCCCAGCTTTGCTGAGTGATAATTGACATACAATAAGAGGCACATATTTAAAGTGTATAATTTGATAAGTTTTTATAAACTACTCTTGAAACCATCACGACAATCAAGGTAATAAACATTATCAATCATACACCAAAATTTCCTTATACTCCTTTATAATTATCCCATCTCTCCTCTTCCTTCCCCAGCCACCTCCATTCCCACGCAGCCAGCCATCTGCTTTCAGTTCCTATGAATCTGTTTGCATTTTTAAGAGTTTTGTAAATGGAATTATACTGGACTCTTTTTTTGCAGGGGGGTGTCTGGCTTCTTTCACTCAAGATAATTATTTTTGATATTCATCCATGTGTGTTTATATATTCGTTAATGTATGTATTAGTAGTTTGTTTCTTTTAATTGCTGAGTAGTATTGCATTGGATGCAAAAACCACAATTTGTTCATCCATTCACAAATCAATGGACATTTAGTTTGTTTCCAGTTCTTGGCTATTACAAATAAAGCTGCTGTGTATATTCATGTATAAGACTTTATGTGAACATGCACCTTAATTTCTCTTGGTGAAATACCTAGGAGTGGAATAGCTGGGGGTAAGTTTATGATTGACCTTTTAAAAAACTGCCAAATTATTTTCCAAAGTATTACAATGATTTTATAATCCCACCAGCTTTGTATGAGGTTCCAGTTGCTCCACATTCTCTACAACAGTTGGTATGCTCATTTTTGTTTTTGTTTGTTGTTGTTGTTACTTACTTATTTACCTACTCCACTACATGTGTACTGGTGTTTTTGATTTGCATTTCTCTAATGCAGGATTTTTCAACCTTATTACTAATGACATTTTGGACCAAATAATTCTTTATGTGTGGGGCTGTTCTGTTCTTTGTAGGAAGTTTATGTGCATCCCTGGCCTCTACTCACTACATGCCAGTGGTACTCTCCACCGCAGTTGTGGCAATCAAAAATGTCTCCAGATATTACCAAATGTCTCTGGGGTATAGGAGCAAAATTGCACCCAGTTGAAAACATTGCTATAATGACTAATGATACTGGCCATCTTTTCATGGGCTTATTTGCCATTGATATACTTTCTTTGGTAAAGTGTCTTTTGAAATCTTCTGTCCATTTTTTTAAAATAAATTTATTTATGTTATTTATTTATTATTTGGCTGAGTTGGATCTTCGTTGCTGAGCGCGGGCTTTCTCTAGTTGCGGCAAGCAGGGCTACTCTTCGTTGCGGTGTGTGGGCTTCTCATTGCAGTGGCTTCTCTTGTTGCGGAGTATGCGTTCTAGGCACGTGGGCTTCAGTAGTTGTGTCGTGTGGGCTCAGCAGTTGTGGTGTGTGGGCTCAGTAGTCGTGGTGCAGGGCTTAGTTGCTCCACGGCATGGGGGATATTCCCGGACCAGGGCTCAAACCTGTGTCCCCTGCATTGGCAGGCGGATTCTTAACCACTAGCCACCAGGGAATTCCATTTTGTCCATTTTTTTTTTTTTTTTTTCATTTTGTCCATTTTTAAATTGGGTTGTTTGTCTTGTTATTTTGGAAGGGTTCTTATATATTCTAGATACAAGTCATTTATTGGATATGTGTTTGAAAATAATTTCTCTCATTCTATGCCTTGCCTTTACATTTGTATAGCATTGTGTTCTGAAGAGCAAAAGTTCCTAATTTTGATGAAGTCCAATTTATTGATTATTTTCTTTTATAGTTTGGATTTTTTATATTCTGTTTAAGAAAACTTGCCAAATTAAATGTAACTAAAGTTTTCTCCTGTTTTCTTCTGGAAGTTTTATAGTTTTATCTATTATATTTAGGTCTATGACTAACTTTGAGTTAATTTTTGTGTGTGGTATGAGGTAAGGTCAAGGTTCACTTTTTATTTATTTAATAGATTTATTTATTTATTTATTTTTGGCTGCGTTGGGTCTTCGTTGCTGCACGTGGGCTTTCTCTAGTCGCGGCAAGTGGGGGCTGCTCTTCCGTGTGGAGCAAGGGCTCTAGGCACGTGGGCTTCAGTAGTTGTGGCATGTGGGCTCATTAGTTGTGGCTCACGGCCTCTAGAACGCAGGCTCAGTAGTTGTGGCGCACAGGCTTAGTTGCTCCATGGCATGTGGGATCTTCCCAGACCAGGGTTCAAACCCGTGTCCCCTGCATTGGCAAGCAGATTCTCAACCACTGTGCCACCAGGGAAGCCCCAAGATTCACTTTTTAAATATGGAGATCCAGTTGTTCCAGCACTTACGTTGAAAAGATTATTCTTTCTCTACTGATTTGCCTTGGTAGCTTTGTTGAAAATCAGTTGTATAGGTGTGTGAGTTTATTTCTGGACTCTCCATTCTGTTCAGTTGGTCTCTATATCTGTCTTTATACCAATACCACAGTGTCTTGATTACCATAGGCTTATATAAGTGTTGCAATTGGATGGTGTACGTCCTTTTGTTCTTTTTCAACGTTGGTCTGCATGCTAGATCCTTTGCATTTCTATGTAAGTTTTAGAATCTGTTTGTCAATTCCTACAAAAAAGCCTCTGAGATTTTTTGACTGGGATTGTGTTTAATCTGTAGAATAGGGGAGAATTGACATTTTAACAACACTGTGCCTTGTAGTCCAGTATTATGGTGGATCACTTCCATTTATTTAGGCTTTCTTTATATCTCAGCAATGTTTTATAATTTTTTTTTTTTTCGGTACGCGGGCCTCTCATTGTTGTGGCCTCTCCCGTTGTGGAGCACAGGCTCCAGACGCGCAGGCTCAGCGGCCATGGCTCACGGGCCCAGCCGCTCCGCAGCATGTGGGATCTTCCCGGACCGGGGCACGAACCCGTGTCGCCTGCATTGGCAGGCGGACTCTCAACCACTGCGCCACCAGGGAAGCCCTGTTTTATAATTTTTAACACGAGTTTTTTAACTAAAAGTTTTTAATAGGTCAAAAATAAGTATTTTATATTTTTGATGTCATGTAAATGGTAATGTCTTATAAATTTGAATTGCTTGCTATTCACTGCTTGTTCAGAGAAATACAATTGATTTTTAAATTGATTTCTGTATCCTGCAAACTTGATAGTTCACTTATTAGTTCTATTTTTTTCTAGCAGCTTTTATCATAAATTGTTTGGAATTTTCCACATAGACAACCATGTAATCTGTGAATAAACGCAGTTTTACTTTTTTCCTTTTCCAATCTGGATGCTTTTTATTTATTTATTTATTTGCCTTACTGCATTAAATAGAACTTCTAGTACAATGTTGAATAGACATTGGATTTTGTCAAATATTTGTTCTGTAGCTATTGAGATAATCATGTTTCCTTTTTATTATGTTGGTATAATGAATTATATTGATTAAATTTTAAGTATTGAACCAACCTTACCTTTCTCACATAAATTCCAGTGGGTCATGGTGTACTACAGTTTTTAATATATTGCTGGGTTCAGTTTGCTAAAATTTCATTAAGAATTTTTGTACCAATGTTAGGGATATTAGTCTGTAGTTTTCTTTTCTTTTAATATCTTTGTCTGGTTTTGGGATCAGAGTAATGCTGGCCTCATAAATTGAGCTGGGAAGAGTTGCCTCCTCTTCAGTCTCTGGAAGTGTTTGTATAGAAGTGGTGTTATTAAATGTTTGGTAGAACTTACCAATGAAGACACCTAGGTCTAGAGTTTTCACTGTGGAAAAGTCTTAAACTACAAATTCAGTTTCTTTAATAGATACTTGGCTATTCATGTTGTCTATTTCTATTGAAGTAGCTTCCATAGTTTATGTTCAAAGGAATTTGTGCATTTCATCAAAGTTGACATATTATTAGCATATAATTATTCATAACATTTTCTTCTTATCCTTTTAATAGGATTGGTAGTTATTCTCTCTCTCTCTCTCTCTCTTTTTCCCTCCTTCCCTCCTGCCCTCTCTCTCTCTCTTTGTACTGGTAATTTGTATATTCTCTCTATCTCTCTCTCTTTTTTTTTTCCGGCTGGGCCACCCGCCTTGTGGGGTCTTAGTTCCCCGACCAGGGATTGAACCCAGGCCACAGCAGTGAAAGCGCCAAGTCCTAACCACTGGACTGCCAGGGAACTCCTATATTCTCTCTTTATAACCTGCTCAATCTGGCTAGAAGTTTAACAATTTTCTTGATCTTTTCAAAGAACCAACCTTTAATTTTATTCATTTGGCAAAGGTTTTTAGATATGACATCAAAAATATAACCTATAAAATAAAAAAGTTGATAAGTTTGATTTTATGAAAATGAAACATCTTTGCCCTACAAAAACGCATTGTTAAGAGAATGAAAGATAAGTCATGAACCTGGAGTAACATTTGCAATCCACATATCTTGTAGGCAACTTGTATCCAGAATATATAAGGAACCCTCAAAAGCCAACAATAAGAATATAAACAACCCAGTAAAAATGGGCAAAGGATCTAAACAGACACTTTACCAAAGAAGAGATACATGTCAAATAAGCATATATAAAGATGCTAAATATTTTTAGTTATTAGGGAAAGGCAAATGAAAACCACAATGATCTACCACTGAATACAGTACCTTTAGAGGGGCTGAAATTAAAACACAGTAAATAGCAAGTGTTGACAAAGTGTTGCCATATATTGCTGGTGGGAATGCAAAATGTTATAGCTACATTGAAAACAGTTTGGCTGTTTCTTATAAAGTTAAACATACATTTACCATGTGCCCCAGCAATCCCATGGTATTTACACAAGTAAATTAAAAATTTTGCCACTCGAAACCTGTATACAAATGTTTATAGAAGCTTTATTAATAATAACCAATAACCGGAAATAACCCAAACACCTTTCAATCAGTGAATGGGTAAAAAATTATGCTATGTCCCTACAATGGAATATTGTTCAGCAATAAAAAGGAATGAACTATTGATTCATACAATGTCAGTGGACCTTACATAGATATTGCTAAGTGAAGGAAGTCAGATCTAAGAGGCTATATTTTTTATGATTCCATTTTTACGACATTCTGGAAAAGGAATACTATAGGCACAGATAACTGACAAGTAGTTGCCAGGAGTTGGGGATGGTGGGAGTTAACTACAAAGGGGCATAGCACAAGAGAATTTTTTAGGTGATAGAACAGGTCTTCATGTTACTGTGATGGTAGAAACATGACTATGAATTTTTTAAAACCCACAGAACAATATACGAAATCCAGTGTTTTTTATTGTATGCAAATTAAAAACAGTCAGACAGGATATAGGAGGGGGACGCAAGATAAAATGCAGAGTTTTGGCAACTGACTCTAATTGCATTACAAATTACTGCATTACACATCAGTGACCACATTAAAGGGTTGGGTAAGAAAGGAGCTTGACCTAAGTAGCTTTGGAAAACAGTGTTTTCACTGAATAGAGTAGGGCTAAAAAATAAATTTCCAAAACACTGCAGTCTAGTTGGTGAATTTATTTCTCGTAGGGGCATTAGTGAGCAACTCTGAAACTACTTTAAGTTGTATACTGAGTTTGAACAAATAAGTAAATATATTGTAGACAATGCAAATCAGATTTCTCACTGGTAGAAAAAAGTTATAAATAAGCAAAGGGGGAATGCTAGAATGAATCCCATGATGCTGGATTGGAGTTGGAGGTATCAGTATGAATTCACATTTTATTTTATTTTTAAGTATATATACAGTTAGATAGGTACAGAAATATAGATATGTATGTTTATTTTATTTTATTATTTTATTTTTGGGGGCTGTGCCACTCAGCTTGTGGGATCCTAGTTTCCTGACCAGGGATTGAACCCCGGGCCCATGGCAGTGAAAGCACCAAGTCCTAACCACTGACTGCCAGGGAATTCCTTAGATATGTATGTTTAAATGGGTTAGTATACATACATACATTTCCTACTCTATCCACTGATAGGAAGCGGTGATATCCTAATTATAATGAATGCAGTCACGTGGTTTCTCAATACCATCATCCAATGGAAAGAACCAGAGCTCCTTGGAGAAGGAGTTGATCCTAGTGTTGGGGCAGGCAATATATAAGATGCACCTGGAGCAACCTGTGACACCAAAGCTCCTAGGTAAATAAATAAATAGAGCATGTCAAAGAGACACTGAAATTTTTTAAAATGTGGTATATACATACAATGAAATGTATTTTCATTGTATGTATGAATATTCATTGTATGAAATGAATATTTAAATGAAATGAAATGTTATTCAGCCTTAAAAAAATTCTGACACATGCTACAACATGGATGAACCTTGAAGACATCATGCTAAGTGAACTAAGCCAGACACAAAAGGACAAATACTGTATGATTCCACTTATACGAGGTATATGGAGTCGTTACATTCATGGGGAAAGTAGAATGATGGTTCCCAGGGGCTGCAGGGAGGGGAAAGATGGGAGTTATTGTTTAATGTGTACATAGTTTGGGAAGATAAAATTGTTCTAGAGGTGGATGGTGGTGCTGGTTGTACAAAAAGTGTGAACATACTCAATGCTATGGAATTATACAATTAAAACAGCTAAAATCGTAAATTTTGTATTTTTTACCACAATTAAAAAAATGAGTTTATGAAGCAACTAATGAGAGAATTGATTTTAGCAGATATGTTGGCAAAGTTCATGGCAAAATTATCCTGTTTATACATTTTAAATTCTGCTGAAATTAATAAATTATACACAAATTCCACCCTGAAAGAAAAAAAACACAGAAGTCAACCTGAAAGAACACTCAATGGCAAAATATAGAACAATTTGAGAAAGAAAATAAATACTAATATTGATTTTTTTTTTTTTTTTTTGCTGTACGCGGGCCTCTCACTGTTGTGGCCTCTCCCGTTGCGGAGCACAGGCTCCGGACGCGCAGGCTCAGCGGCCATGGCTCACGGGCCCAGGCGCTCCACGGCATGTGGGATCCTCCCAGACCTGGGCACGAACCCGCGTCCCCTGCATCAGCAGGCGGACTCTCAACCACTGCGCCACCAGGGAAGCCCAATAATATTGATTTTTAAGTGAAAGAAAAAAAATTAGTATCTGTGAGTCAATACTGATATAAATAAATGATTGAATAAGTAAATAAGTGGGGAAGAAGGGAGAACTTTTCTGTACAAAAGAATTCCAATTAATAAATGTAGAAGTGATAAGGAAAATAAAAAATCTCCATTAGAACATCACAGAAATAACAGCTGCTGGCAAGAACAACCAACGAATGCTAAAGTGAATGAATCAAGGTTTAAGGGAAAATGGCATATTTGCATAGCATAAAAGTGTCTCTTCCCAAATATTGTTGCTTATAAAGGGAAAGACAGTGACTTTACAGTGCAGAAACCTAGTAGACACCATCTTTCTCAGGGGATCAAGATTAACATCGCAGGTAATGGGATATATGATGTGTGTGCTTCCTGATATGATCTGAGAAGGGCACATAAACTCAGTGACATTCTTCCCCCAATATATGACCTCCTTCTAACCATGAGAAAGTATAAGTTAAACTAAATTAAGAGTCATTCTACAAACTACCTGACCAGTATTAAGGGCACGAAAAACAGAGGAATTGTCACAGATTGGAGGAGACAAAGGAGACATAACTGTTATATGGAATCCTGGATTAGATCCTGGAACAGAAAAAGGATGTTGGTAGAAAGCCTGGTGAGGTCCAAATAGGATCTGTATTGGGGTTTAGTTACGGTATTGGCAGCAATGTCAATTTCTCCATTTTGATCATTGTACTCTAGTTATGTAGGATCTCTCCTCTATCTTTGCAACGTCTCTGTAAGTATTAAATTATTTCAAAATAAAAGACTAAAAGGAGACAGAGAGAAAAGACTGAAAATACCAAATGAAGGTAAGGAGATGAAATCATAAAACTGCCAGTAGGAGTATAAATTCTCGCAACCACCTTGAGGAACTGTTTGCTATTAACTAATTAGAGTGAGAACCTGCATATCCTATGATTTAGCAGTTACACTCCTACGTATATACCATAAAAATTCGTATATATATGCATCAAAAAACAAGTACAAGAATGTTCATAACGGCATTATTTATAATTGCCGAAGAATGTAAATAATCCAAATGTCCATCAACAGAATGGAAAAAAATAATGTGATATCTTTGTATATTGGAAATAAAATAGCTACACACAGCAATGTCGTTTTGAGCAAAATAAATCAAACACAAAAGATTACCTGCTGAACCAGATCTTTTCAGTGCCTAAGATTTTTAGTTAGGCATGTTTAAAGTGGCATTGATTTTCCACAGTCATCAGAAATATTATTAATGAATAGTATTATAGTTGTTTTGTCTGACTTCCTAGTGGAATATGGCAGGTACAAGAGGGATCAGTGAGGGAGAGGAGTTAGGCCTATTATTAACCATTGGTCAGTCAAGAATATAGCTCAGCAACAATGTTTAACTATTTTTATTAGAAGGGCTTTGAATATAATAAGTAGAATTGGCGTCAATTAAAAAAAAACCAGATCATCGTTTAAGACCTTAAAAAAAAAGATTACATGCTGTTTGATTCCGTTTATACAAAGTTTAAAACTGGCAAAACTTATCTGTGGGGTTAGAAATTAGAATGATGGTTCCCTTTGGGGAGAAGGGAGAGGTAGTAATTTGTAAGGGTCACAAAGGGACCTTTTGGGGTGCTGGTAGTATTCAATTTCTTGCTATTAGTGGTGATTACACAAGTTTTAATCATATTTATTATAACTCATTGAATTTTACCCTTGTGACTTATGCACTTTTATGTACATATGTCATACTCTAAGAAAAAGTTTTGAAAATTAAAAAGTATATATATATATATATATATAGAGAGAGAGAGAGAGAGAGAGAGAGAGAGAGAGACCGAGAGAGAGACCACGCTGCACAGCTTGCGGGATCTCAGTTCCCTGACCAGGGAGTGAAGCCGGGCCATGGCAGTGAAAGCCCGGAATCCTAACCACTAGGCCACCAGGGAACTCCCCAAAATAAGTGTATTTTAAAAAATCACATAACTGAGATCCATTTTAGGTGCCTTGATTTGTATTGGATAGATGTGCAAGGCTGGAAACAGGAAAGTCATTATGGAGATTGTGTTAGAGCCTTAGAGTACTGTGTGTAGAGATGGATAAGATGAAACGTATTAATGAAATACCAAGGAGATAAAGTTGGCAAGACTTAGCATTTGACTGAAGGTAGTTAAAGATTGGAACTTTATGCAATAGGCCAGAAATTATGAAAGTGATATTTTTAGATTCCTTTTTTTTTTTTTTTTTTTTTGCGGTACGCGGGCTTCTCACTGTTGTGGCCTCTCCCTCTGCGGAGCACAGGCTCCGGACGCGCAGGCCCAGCGGCCATGGCTCACGGGCCCAGCCGCTCTGTGGCATGTGGGATCCTCCCGGACCGGGGCATGAACCCGTGTCCCCTGCATCGGCAGGCGGACTCTCAACCACTGCCCCACCAGGGAAGCCCCGAAAGTGATATTTTTGAAAACTTAATCTGTGTACCACTCATAGCATATGCTATCTTCTATTATAATCGATCTATTTATAGCCAGGTCTTTGCTAGTAGATCACAAGCCTCTTGATGGAAGGGACTGGATTTTATACTTCCTTTTATCTCCAGGAACTCTCTGCTCCACTACAGTAGATTTATTATCATTTAAATTATCATAATTAGAACACCAAAAAACAATATATGATGTGTAACTGGATTGGAATGGACAAGAAAATATCTTAGAAAATACATGAAGGAAATTATATTAAAACATCTATTGTTAATTTTTAAAACTCTTATCAAATCATATACAGAAGGCTACTTTAGTAACCTAATGAAGAATTATCTATCTCAAAGCAATAGCCAGCCTCATACTCAGTGGTAAAGCATGAAAGACACTCATAGTAAAGAAGGTAGTAAGAGAAGGGGACAACTACTGATCATCATGAATATTTATCATTGTTTTGTCAGTGTAATAAAATTTTAAAAGTAGGTATAAATATTAGAAAGGAGACCACAGTATCATTATTTGTAGGTTGATATGATCATCCATCTCTGGAAAACTCAAGAGAATTAAGCAATAAGATATCAGAGTAAAAGATTTCTGGACTTCCCTGGTGGCACAGTGGTTAAGAATCCGCCTGCCAATGCAAGGGACATGGGTTCGAGCCCTGGTCCGGGAAGATCCCTCATGCCGCAGAGCAGCTAAGCCCGTGCGCCACAACTACTGAAGCCTGTGCACCTAGAGCCTGTTCTGTGCGACGAAGAGTAGTCCCCGCTCTCCGCAACTAGAGAAAGCCCGCATGCAGCAACAAAGACCCAACACAGCCAAAAATAAATAAATAAATTAATTTAAAAAAAAATTTCTGTAAGTTAACCTTCTTTCCTCCTATTTACACTTTAAGTCATTTTTTAAGTCCAGTATCAGTCCCACTTTCTCCATGAAGCCAGTGCCAAGGAAAGAAAGGGGATGGTAGGGGGAACTAAAGAGAACCAACCTCATTAATGTTGTCACCACTGAGTTTATCCACTTACTATCATCGATTTATTCAACAAATATTTATCACCTCTTCCTCCCTTCCATTTCCTCCCATGTGAGTAATCACTGTCAAGAGCTTGATGTTTATTCTTCTCCACCTTTCTCTATGCTCATTCAAGCATATTCCCACAGTCATTCTGTGACACAGTTACAATGGCCTGTCAGGGCTGCTAGCTGCATCTATTATCTGTTCTCTCCTTCTTTCATAATAATAGAATTTTTATCTGTGCACATGGCTACCAGTGAAAGACTATATTTGTCAGCCTTCCTTTCAGCTGGATGTGACCATGCAACCAAGTTCTGCCACTGGAATTGAAATATGTGTTAATATGTACAACTTATTAATCTGAACATCTGGTGATGTCTTAAAAGGAAGGAACATGCCTTCCCCTTTACTTTTTCTCTTTCCTAATGACTGGAATGTGAACACAATGGGAAGAGTTGGAGCAGCCATGCTGGACCTTGAGATGGAAGCTTTATGTTGAAAATGACAGAAAAATAAGATCAAAAGAACATAAATCCCCTGGTCCCCAACACCATTGAGACACCTATTTACCTAAACTTTTATATGAGGGAGAAACATTTATCTTGTTTAAACCACTGTATGTGGACTATTACATGCTAACTGATATAAATAATACAAAATAATACAAGTAATACAAATCTTGAATAAGACAAGTTGTTCCTTTTTTTTCAATTTAATTTTTATTTTATATTGGAGTATAGTTGATTTACAATGTTGTGTTACTTTCAGGTGTACATCAAAGTGATTCAGTTATACATATACATATATCCATTCTTTTTCAGATTCTTTTCCCATGTAAGTTATTACAGAATATTGGGTAGAGTTCACTGTGCTATACAGTAGGTTCTTGTTGATATCTATTTTGTGTATAGTAGTGTGTATATGTTAATCCCAAACTCCTAATGTATCCCTCCCCCTAACGTTTCCCCTTTGGTAACTGTATGCCCTTTGGTAAGCGTATGTTTGTTTTCGAAGCCTGTGAGGCTGTTTCTGTTTTGTAAATAAGTTCATTTGTATCATCTTTTTAGATTCCACATATAAGCAGTATCATATGATATTTGTATTTCTCTGTCTGATTTACTTCACTTAGTATGATAATCTCTAGGTCCATCCATACTGCTGCAAATGGCACTTTTCCATTCTTTTTTATGGCTGAGAAATATTCCATTGTATAAATGTACCACACCTTCTTTATCCATTCCTCTGTCGATGGACATCTAAGTTGCTTCCATGTCTTGGCTATTGTAAATAGTGCTGCAATGAACACTGGGGTGCATATATCTTTTTTTTTTTTTTTTTGCGGTACGCGGGCTTCTCACTGTTGTGGCCTCTCCCATTGCGGAGCACAGGCTCCGGACACGCAGGCTCAGCGGCCATGGCTCACGGGCCCAGCCACTCCGCGGCATGTGGGATCCTCCCGGACCGGGGCACGAACCCGTGTCCCCTGCATCTGCAGGCGGACTCTCAACCACTGCGCCACCAGGGAAGCCCCATATATCTTTTTGAATTATGGCTTTCTCCAGATATATGCCCAGGAGTGGAATTGCTGGACCATATGGTAGTTCTGCTTTTAGTTTTTTAAGGAACCTCCATACTGTTCTCCATAGTGGCTGTATGTTCCTTTCTTTAAGGAGCTCACAGTCCAGCACGGAAGACAAATCATTATAACAGTATTTGATACGTGCCATGATAGAGGAGGCACCAGGTACGTGAGGCCATTGAGGGGTAGCAAGCCTAGTCTGTGGAGGACATATGTTTTATCTGGGATCTGAAGGAGGGGTAGAGTGTTATCCATTCACTCCTGCTTGAAAAATCACTTCGTAGGCTTCAGTGACAACACCCTCCTGAGTTTCCTCCTACGTCTATGGCTGATCCTTCTTGGTTCCTCTTCCTATACCAGCTGGTAAATGTTGGCCTTTCTCAGGGTTCTCTCAGTATATTCTGTCTTGTGGTGACCCCTTCATTCCCATGATTGTAAGTAGCACCTCAGTGTTGATGACTGCCAAGTCCAGCCCTCTCTTCTGAGTTTTGGACTCATAGACTTAATTGACTACTTCACAGCTCCACCGGCAAGTCTCACAGGCACCTCCAACTTATTATGCCAGAATGTGAACTCTTCCTTTCTTTCCTCCAACCTACTCCTCCCACAGTCTTCTCCCTCTCACTGAAGGTTGTCACAATCCACCCAGTTGCTCGAGCCAAAAACTTGTGATTCATTCTTACACCTGCTTTCCCTTGCCTCCCACACACAATACATCACCGAATGTGCTGATACACTTCCAAAAACTCTCTCTCAAATCCATCCACTTCTTCTATCCCCACTGCTCACCACTCTAGTCCAAGCCACTGCTGGTCTCTCTCGTCACCACCGGTTACTTTCCAACTGAGCCTCACTTCCACTTCTGCCCTCTCCATACCATTCTCCACACAGCAGCCACAGCGACCTTTTAAAGGAACAAGTCAGATCTCCTAAACGTTCTTCAATGGATCTCACTGAATGTAAGTTAAAATTCAGAATGCTTGACACGATACCCAGGTTGCTGCCTGACCTGGCTTTTGCCTATTTCTCCCACCTCATCTCTTGACATTTCCCCTTAGGCCACTACTCGCTCTGCTCCAGTCACCAAAGCTTAGCTCTTTGCTGACTCAAGGCAGCTCCTCCTGTGGGGAAAGGTCTTTCCAGAACTCTCTTCCTGGTCATCTCCTACTTACGCCTCAGGTCCAGTTTACTGTGACTTCCTCAAACAGGCCTTTCCTGTCTTCCAATGTAAAGTACATTCTTCATTTTTCTCTTGCATAACACTTTGTCTTCTTTCCTGTGGAAGACTGCTAGTTGACTCCCGGAATCCATTCTCCCTTTCTTTTGTAGCAATGGAATTTAGCTGGGTCTCTGGCCACTTGGCTAAAGACTACGTTTTCCTCCTTTGCACTCAGATGTGGGCACGTGACTGTTTCAGCCAAGGCGATATGTATGGACATGATGTGTACAAACGTGAGGGCTTCCATTTAAGGGACAGGGCCTATACTCTCCCCGGCCCATGTGCTGGAAACGGTGAGAACTGAAGCAGTCACCCTGGACCAGACATGGAATCCATGTGTTGTGCAGATGGTGAGGTCGCACCATCAGCCTTGGACTGCCCACCTGTGGACTGTTATATGAGAAACAAAATTCTAATTCTATTTGACTACTGGACTTTTGAATCTCTTTGTTATGGTAAAGGGGGCCTTGGTTTTTGGTTTTTGGTTTTGTTTTGGCGGTACCACACAGCTTGCAGGACCTTTAGTTCCCCGACCAGGGTTCCTGGGCCCTGGCAATGAAAGTGCCAAGTCCTAACCAATGGATCACCAGGGAATTCCTTTGCATGGGTTTTAAGTAGAGAATTAAGGTCTGCTGGTAGCAAATCCAGGAGGCACAACACAATGTGAAAGGTGCCCCAGGCTGTTGTGCAACCCTGTGGGACTGCAAAGAAATCACCCTGTCAGATGTTCTTAAAGATTATTTGGTTGCAATAGGGAAAATTGATTGGATGAGAAAACACATGGAGGCAGAGAGGCCAGAGAAGTGATCATCATAAGGCAGAGGAGAGAGAACCTCTTGGATTAGCATAGCACAGGAATACAGAGAAGAGGACAAATTCCAGGAATATTTTGAAAAGAGGACTCCGCAGGGCTTGGTGTTTACTGGGTATGGTAGGCAGAATCATCGCCTTCTAGAGATGTCCATGTCCTAATCCTAGGAACCTGTGACTATATTACCTTACATGGCAAAATGACTTTGCAGAGGGTTTCCCTGGTGGCGCAGTGGTTGAGAGTTTGCCTGCCGATGCAGGGGACACGGGTTCGTGCCTCAGTGCAGGAGGATGCCATATGCCACGGAGCGGCTGGGCCCGTGAGCCATGGCCACTGAGCCAGCACGTCCAGAGCCTGTGCTCTGCAATGGGAGGGGCCACAGCGGTGAGAGGCCCGTGTACCGCAAAAAAAAAAAAAAAAAAGACTTTGCAGATATGATTAAGTTATGGTTCTTGAGAGGAGGAGATTAACCTGGACCATCAAGGTGAGCCCAGTGTAATCACAAGGGATCTTATAAGAGGGAGGCAGAAGGGTCAGAGTCAGAAAAGGCAACATGGTTGCTGAAGCAGAGGTTAGAGTGAGGTGCTATGAAGATGGAGAAGGGGGCCATGAGCCAAGCAGCCTCTAGAAGCTGGAAAAGTCCAAAACGTGGATTCTCCTCCAAAGCCTACAGATGGAATGCAGCCCTGCCGACACGTTGATTTTAGCCTGGTAAAACCCATTTCGGACTTCCGAGTTACAGACATGTAAGATAGTAAATTTGTCATGTTTTAATTCACTACATTTGTGGTAACTTATTATAGCAGCATAGAAAACTAATATGCTGGGTATGGGCGTAAGGGTGGAGGGAGCGGTGAGTACAGGACCTTGTACAACTAGGAGGATGACGTTTGGGAACCCAGACGTAAAAGCCAGGGGAAGGGGCGGAAGATGGGTGCCTGTGAAACAACCTACTGGAATTAGCCATACAGATCTGGTACTCAGGGGAGAAGCTGTCCCAGAGAGAGGGCTTTGGGGACATCCTCAAATATTCCATGATTAAAGCCAAGGGAGGGGGTAAGAGCAATCACAGAAGAAAGAGAAGAAAGGCCTAGAACAAAACCAAAATGGAGTATATAAAGGGGAGTGGCTTGAGAGGAAGAGCAAAACCCAAGGCTGTGGGTCACAGAAGTCTGAGGAAGGGAGAGTTTCAAGGTGGGGGACACTCAGTAGTGTCTAGTGTTGCTGAGAAAAGTAGATGATACCATTTGCCTAAAATAAAATCCCCAACCTGCCATATGTGAATATACGTGTTTGTAAGAGTTTGCATGAGCTAGGAAGAGGGATTGGTTAAGAGCCAGGGCCTTGAAGCTAGACTACCTAGGTTCAAACGCAGATTCTATCACTTACAAGTGGTGTGAGCTTGGTAAAGTTACTTCACGTTTATATGCACCAATTTCCTCATTTGTAAAATGGGGTGATAGTACCTACGTGTACGTGACTGTTGTGAGGCTTAAATTAATAAATACATAAAAAGGGCTTTGAACAGTACCTGGCACAGGTAAGTCCTGTATAAGTGTTAGCTGTTTGTTCTCATTATTACCTACTGTCATGCATTTGCTTTGTTATTTAGGAATAATCAATTCTGGGGGCTTCCCTGGTGGCGCAGTGGTTGAGAGTCCGCCTGCCGATGCAGGGGACACGGGTTCGTGCCCCGGTCCGGGAAGATCCCACATGCCGCGGAGCAGCTGGGCCCGTGAGCCATGGCCACTGAGCCTGCGCGTCCGGAGCCTGTGCTCCGCAACGGGAGAGGCCACAACAGTGAGAGGCCCGCGTACAGCAAAAAAAAAAAAAAAAAAGAATAATCAATTCTGCCAAAGGAAATAAGAGAAACAAACATTATAAGAGAAGAAATGAAATTAAATGAAAGCAAGTAGTTTGTGAGACAAAGTAAGTAGTGCATATATGAGCTGAACGTAGAGAGGAAGGGTTGGAAGGTCCAAATAGGCACCAAATATTCTTGATACAGTAAATATTCATGAGGCATATTAGCACTCAATATTTAGGCAGGCTTCAAATGACCACCCACTGGTGACAGCTACACAGCCTCCATTTGTTCTCTGCCTGAGAAATGCAGATAAAATCCACAGCTGCTCATCGGGCTAATGGGTGAGCTGGAACTGGCCAGCCATCCTCGCTCCTGTGTCTCTCAACAGAGAAAGTGTGTGCTGGCTCTGGCCCCAGGTACCCTCTGACTGCCAGTATCAACCTCAGCTCTGGTCCTTGTAATCACACCATCAGCACCAGAAGCCTGACTCAGGGAGGCACAGATTCTACACGTTTCATAAAATATACCCCCTGCTTGTGCCCTAGCCTAAGTGTGTTAATCTACTCTATCTCCTGACTTCTTACTCTGCATTTTAAATTGATTCAATTAGCCATGTGATTTCAACACCCTAATTTTGTCTTTGAGCCTTTCTGTACAATGACCTCTGGGATAGCTTGCCTCCTGGTATACTTGGAAGCTAACTTCCCACACCACACCCACTAGTTACCTCACAGCGGGTAGGGAGATGTGGGAGGAGTGGTAGTCACTTTTTCTTAATACATATTTGCATCTTCTCCTTAGTTATACTGAAAAGGGAAGGGGCTACCAGGAAAAAAAAATCCTGCCCTAATAAGGCCAATTAAAACAACATTTTCTGCTGTGATGACCCTGGAGGCTACCCTGTCCTATTTGAAACCAGCTTTAACCTCTAGTTTGATTTGGCTTCACTTTTCAACATGGAGCCATTTCTGAGCAGCTGTAGGTTAAGAACAACCCCCCCACCCCTTCCTGCCCTCCTTCTGTATACAGGAGAGAACCTAAATCATATTAGACCTGGAGTCTGTTCACTTTTCTTTTTCCTTCTTTTTCAAAAGGTCGCTTCTTTAATATCTGGACAGATAAGAAGGATGATGATTCTATTATGACAGCTACCAACTGGGTACTTTATGAGCCGTTCAGTTCCAAATACTGCAGGGGAAGATGTCTCCAGGCCACACCAGACCAAAATCTGTCAATCTCAGAGTCCAACAACCACTTTAATCTCTTTCATATGAAACTTGAGCACTCACTGCTTTTCATCGGTTTGCTATTATCAGTATTGCAAGTGGATTTATCATGAGGCTAATGGAGCATAAACTTCAGGGACCCTTTGTAGGTTCCAGGAGGGGCCACAGTGACTTTGTAATTTTGTTTTATTCTTCCTAAAGAGGGACCTCAATTCCTAAAGCTTCAGGGCCTATAAAATTCTCATCGGTATGATTTCGTGGTTAAGAGCTTAAACACTGGAGATAAAGGACTTCTCACCCTTTTACTATTTAGTCATTTTAGGTTAGTCACATTAAATTTCAGCCTTGGTTTCCTCAGTCGTAAAATGGGAATAATAGTACTTATATTTTTAGGATTACGGTAAAGCTTAAGTAGTACTTATACAGTGTTTCATGTATGAGAAATGTTCGTCGATGCTAGCTGCCATTATTATTGTTGTTATTCCCAGAACAAGACGATAAGCTCCCTGAGGACAGGATCTGGCACCCCAAAGGCCCATTACAGGCACCAAAAAAAATACTTGCTGAAGGAATGATACCTTTTACAGCCAACTCCACTCTCCCCACCCTCTCTACGTGTCTAACCAGAAATACAACTATAATTGCGTTACAGATGCGACACACATGGTTACCTCTTCAGCAAGCTGCCAGATACTCCGTAGCACTTTCTCAGTTTGAAAGAGTGCTTTAGTCTCAGCCCTTCCCCGGTGAGTCCTGAAACCCTGGTTGTTTGCCTCCTGTCTCTTGCCAAGCTCCTCTCTCCCAGGTCAACTGAGGACAGTCGGCCACAGCCACCGCTGGCCCAGAGACGCTGAGGCAACGCATTAATAGTGTTAGCATTCTGCTTGGCACTGAATAAATGCCCTACAAACGATGGCTATTATTGTTGCTGCTACTGTTGTTATTATTATTACAATTCCCAACCAGCCGGCCATCTACTCCCCGCCCCCTCCCCCCGGAGCTAGGCCTGCATCTTTTGCCTGGGGTCGGGGTGGGAGGCTTTTAGCCGGGAGCCGGGGTGCGGGGACCTGGGGATAGACCCTCGCGTCTGCTCTCCCCCTTCGTGGCGCGCCTCCCCGGCAGGGCTGGGGCGGCGGGTCCCCCGGGGCCGCCAGGGCTGGCGGGAGGCCGGGAGGAGCAGCCGCCGACGCATCCGCCGCCGCCGCAGGAGGCGGAGCGCTGCACCTGGCGGCGGGTCCTCGGCGCTCAGCCCTGAAACGGGTCCAGCCGGTAGCGAGCGGCGGAAGCCGGGCCAGAGGAGGAGGAGGAGAGAAGGTCGCGCCGACCGGTACGCTCGGCTCGCCGCTCCCGGTCCCCCCACCGGCCCGCATCCCTCCGCCGCGCCCCGCCCCGCCGCAGCTCCCGAGGAACCAGTGACCCGCCCGAGATGGTGAGCGCCGTCTCGACAGCCGCCGCCCCGGCGCCCGGAGCCGCCGCCCCGTGCCCGGGGGAGATGGCTCCCCGCGCCCCGCGCAGCTGAGCTCTCGCCGCCGTCGCCGCCCGCCGCAGGTGAGTCGGAGCCCGGCGCGAGGGGGAAGGGGTCGCGCTCGGCGGGGCGGCGGGGTAGCCCCACCCTGGGCTCCCCTGCAGGGGCCGGGCCCGGCCGGAGGGCGAGGAGCCCCCTGCGGCGCTCACACCTGCAGTCGCTGAAAGGCTTCCGAGGAGGGGCCTGGCCTCAGGGCGTGGGGGGGTGTCTCCGCTCCCAGTCCCGCTCGCCTGCTACTGTCTCCCTCCCCTTGGATCCCGAGTCGGTTGTCATCTTTTGGGGCGCTGAGGGCAGCTACAGCCTGCACCCCCGGTGCGCCCGGCGCGAGCAGCACTTCCGCAAACGTAATTGCAGTCGGGAAAACAAAGGCGCTGCCCAAGGAAGCCGTCGCCGGACGCCGGCAGCAGCCAGGGAGCCGGGTGAGGGCTGCGCCCCAGTGCCCAGGCCCTTGTCGGCCCGGCCGCACTCGCGCCCTTGCCATAACCGTCCTCGGGAGAAAGGGAGGCGAGAACACCAGACAATCCGAGTGCAGGGACGTAGCTCCTTGGGTGGCAAGAGGAGGAAATTGACAGCGTCTGCTTACCCAGGTGAATAAATACGCAAAATACCTCTTTCCCTTGCCTGCTATCATCCTGGGAGAAATTCCCCGCCTCCGTGCTGCTTTACTTCAGCCTGGCCTAACATGTCCCTAGAGCCATTATGAGATAACAGTCGGGGTTTCTAGTCCTTTGGGGTCCTTTGTGTCCCCTACACGGCTCCCTGTAAATTTAAGTAGGAGGGTGAAAAATTCCAAATGCGACTTTCCCCTTCATTTATCCCATCTGCACGTGGACAGGCAGGTGGATTCGTTACCCTGGAGGCCAGCACACGGTGCATTTCGCCTCTCCCACATATATTCGCAACCACAAACATTTCCTTTCATCCGAAAATCTTTAATAGTTAAACATTTTACAGAGCTACTGGAACAGATAAAATCTTGCCTATTAGTAGTAGAAAAGAACCTCGAAGAGTTGAGGTTTTAATCCCGACTGGTGTCTAAATATTTTTATGCTGTTGGGCATGTCACATCTTCCTGAGCCTCAGTTTTCTCACCTGTAAAAGGAGATGGTTGGATAGTACAGTGGTCAAGCTTCCCCCTAATTGTTCTAGAAGTTTAGGATTTTCTGGAAATCTAACCTTTTCAAAATAAATGAATGTAAAGGGTGGGTGGATGTACAGTTGACCAATGACATGTGATAAAAGCAGATGTGTTTTTGGTAGGCCTCTGGTGTCTGCAGAGCATCTCTTCCCCAAGACGTGGCCACTAGTCTGCTAAAGGTGTATGTGCATCGTTGATGGCCTTGTTAAGTAAAAGGAGAGGATAGGAAGTCGCCTCACAGGGAAGGTCGGCTTTTGACACTTTAAGCTGATGGTCATCAGCAGACACGGAAGATATTTTCAGTTATTTTGTGGTAGTCAGATCGCTTGTGTTTATCACAAGTTGCAAGTAAAACTTAAGATTGCTTTTAGGAGGAAGCTGGGACATTGCTGCTGAGCCCAGGGCTGGGGGAGTAGGAGGAGAAAGGATCATATTTCAATAATGCATTAAAGCTACTAAGCATGTTTACAGTAATTTATTTCTAAGGCACTTTCTGTATCTGTATGAATAAGGTAAATGTAAAAACATGAAGGCAAACCAAAACACAAAGATAAACGAAACAGCAAGGTTTGCAGGTATTTGGTGATATGAGGTATTGGATCACCAAGTCTAGCATATATAGTTTCTGGATGATTAACAGTAATAAGGCACTTTTTGAGCACTTAGTATGTTCAAGACACCATCTTAAACACTTGATTTCTATATCTCTGTAAGATAAGTCTTGTCGCATTTTATGGATGATGAAAAGGAAGCTCGAATGGTTAAGGAACTTACACAAACCACATAATCAGTAAGAGGTGGAGTTAGGTTTGACCCCGTGTCTCTGGCTCCAAAGCCCAGGAAATTTCCACACGGTGTCCCTCCCTATTCAGGACCCATTAAGTCTCACCACCTACACAGGTGCCTTCCTTTGCTTCTTGCCTTTGAAAATTAATTTCATTGCAACATACATACATTACATATGTTAACATTTATCTGTGTAAGATAATCTATATAGTGCATATATATTTACGCATGTATGTTTACCCATTTGTTCTCACCATTTTTAGGTTGAAGGCAAGTGTAAAAATGAATATAACCAGATATATTTAGTGTTAGGCTGACAGGTTTTTTGTTTGACTTCTTTTGATATTCAGTACATCTTGATTTAGCAGTCTCATTGTAGGGAAAGGGAGAAATGCAATAGATGTAAATGTATTTGTTAGCTGCTTTGGCACATTGTCTTGGGAAAAAATCATGATATGGTAAGTGAAAAAAGGAAGAGATTTATATACAAACCATCATACAAGCACACGTATACCTTGTTGTCTCCAAACTGTTGACAGTGGCTTCCTGAAGGAAGTGGGTTCAGATGGTAAAGAAAAGAGGGTACTTTTACTTTTTACCTTATAAAGTTATGTTTGGGCTTAAAAAGCTTTTTTTTTTTTTTTTTTTGCAACAAGCATTTGTTATTTTATTATAGAAACTAAAAAGAGAAACAAAAGGAATAGAATTGATTCACTTAATAAAAATCAAAAATAAGAAAAAAATTGAATGTGCCTAAACTCTGTAATGTTAGAGAAGTGAAATATGAGACTCAGGAGATCAAAGAGGAAGGTGGTATTCTGGGAATCGCATGTGTAGGAGCAAAGGGTGACCAGTCTTGGATGACTAAGTTTTACCTTTTCTAACAGTATCTATAGGGTGTTCTACAGCACCCCCAATTTTCCTCCCCAATAAGAATGCTTTGGTGCACACACCCCAATTTACCTGCTGGATAGGGTGGTAAGAATTTCTTCCTGCTCTTGCTAGTGGTGGCTGTCTTTGGAAGCGTAATTGTTCTTTATGTAGAAGGTAGGAGTAGGAGAAATAAATTTATCTGCTGTGTCATTTCCTGAAATTACGGCATTCTGGATGACTTCAGGTGTAATTATTTTTAGTAACATAATTTCAGGAGCAGGAAGTTGTCAAGTTAATCTAGTCTGATGCATATCTAAACATATATATGTATAGATACATATACATGTGCATATATGTACATAATCTTGTCTGATGTGTATATATACATACAGATGTATATATACAAATCCCACAATTCTGTTTTATGTAATACTAATAAAAATCATTGCTTAGAATCCTTAAAAATTAATACATTTTCCTGCTCAGACTTAGAAATCCAGAATCAAATACATTCAGACTTTTCAGAATCAAGAAAACACATTCTTCCTTGTGTTTTGTACCCAAAGGAAAAGTGAATAAGGTTGGTTCATTATAAACGTAATAGGCAATAACGAGAAAAACATAATTGTAAAATTATTTTGCAGAAGAGATATTCTGACAATTTTAGGTGTCATCCAATGTTTCATTCAAGGTTCTAATTATGTTTTGGGCTGAGGGAAGTCTCAGGCTTTTGATTTAGGAAACTTTGTTGCTCAGTAGGTTCTCTTTAAACCCAGAAATCAAGTGCAAAATCCTACCCTAGTACAAAGCCAGTTTTGGTAAAACCTTTTCCTCAAAGCAAAATGAATGTGTCATTTCCCAGTGCACAGCATTTTGGATTCCTGGGAAATGCAGACGTACCCATCTGCTGTGAATTCTGTGTGGGGCAAAGAAAACACCCTTAATGTCTCCATCAGGAACATTCCATTTGGATATGATTCCTCCATGTTTAGTTACCCAACATTAGCTGTCTTTGGCCATTTATTCTACTTTACTGGCATTTTGGAGGGTGAGAATGCCTGTGTCAGCCTGATTTGTTGTCCTAAATCCTGAATGACATGTTATCCAGTACTTAGCCCTATTGTTGGGTTTCAGTAACTTTGCTTTGTAGCTGGTTTTCCTTCTCTGTATTTATAAGACACTTATTTACTGCTTTGTAAAATGGCATTGTTTAAATTAAGTTACTTGGCTGCGTAGCTTTTGGAAACTATCAGAGCCATTTGCTAAGATATTGATTTATTGGCGCGGAGCCCAATAGAAAACTAAACCAAACCAAAACAAATAAAAAATGTGGAACACCTAAACTTTGAACCTGTATATTAATATGTGTCTACTATAGCTATTGCAACTCAGGTTGCTAGTTTGTGGCTCTAAATAGCATACACACACACACACACACACACACACACACACACACACACACACACACACACACACACACACACACACACACCTGCTACCTCAGCACCAACAAAAATACCCCAAATGTTGTGTATTAAAAGTACCTTTCATCTGCTTTTGTCCACTGTAATGTGAATATGGCTGAGCCATAGATGTGCTGATGATTGTGTTGAAGAGATGTTAAGGTTTGGAAATGTGAATGACTGGCCTGTATTACCTTGTGACCTGGTGGTCCTGCTGTATTTAGGAATGGGAGAGAATGGGGCAAAGATGAGAAGAGATCTAGGCTCTTACAAAAACCATATTCCAGAGATATAAGAGAGGATTGAGTAAAGGATGGCCGAGACATCTTTTTTGACATTTGTTCTGGCCTGTGTTTGAGTAGGGGAGACAAATTCAGGGAATGATGTGCAAGTAGAAAACAGGGAAGTCCAGCTTTGAATGACTCTGAGGAAATGTTTTGATGTGAGACCAAGAGTGGAACTTGGGGGAGAGGGAGATGGGACGTTATGAGTCAGCAGTGGCCAAGGGAGCTCTGGTGTGGATTTGTTGGGGATAAAAGGGGAATTGGAAAGAGGAACTGGTGTTGTCTCAACAAACTTGATTTGTGGTTAATTGTGCCTGGTGAAAGTGCACGAGAAGCCTAGACTGGTAGTAACTCCCTGCGTGGTTCTGTAGAGAGACCTGGGTGCCCCCCACCCCACTTTCCCCACGTGGCCACTGTGGGGTGAAGAGCGGAAATGGAGCAGTAGAGTCCAGGACTCCCAGAGGAACTCTGAGCCCCAGAACAGAGGAGGAGTGAGTCCCTATAAGCCATGTGGCGAATTCTTCTCTTATAACTGCTCTGGGCTTTTTTAGGCCCAAGGTTAAGGTAGAACACACTTGGCCCAAGGTAAATAAGGCCTTTCTCAACACAGCCAAGCCCCAAAGCCCCACACTAAACACTTAAAGTAGAACCATACAGAGCGACGTGGACACTATCTGTGACTTTTTAAAGAAGTGCACTGATGTGATGCACCATAGCCAAGCTTCTGTAGCTGTGTGGGGTGCCTTCTCTCTTCTATTTCAAAATGCTTTCTGTGGAATTGTGTTTAACTAATGAACAGGTAGACCCCACACTCACCTTTATGAGGGAGTTTGAATAAAAGAGTATCAAAGGGGTAAAATGACACACTCTTAAATTTTATTTCCCATTAATGAGGTTCCCTGTGTTTTGAAAGTGTAATATCTCTAAGAGTATCTCAGGGCTGCCCTGGTGGCACAGTGGTTGAGAGTCCGCCTGCCGATGCAGGGGACACAGGTTCGTGCCCCGGTCTGGGAGGATCCCGCATGCCGCAGAGCGGCTGCGCCCGTGAGCCATGGCCGCTGAGGCAGCGCGTCCGGAGCTTGTGCTCCGCAATGGGAGAGGCCACAGCAGTGAGAGGCCCGCGTACCGCAAAAAAAAAAACCAAAAACCAAAAAAACCGTATCTCAGACCTCTTGTAACTGGCCCTTTCACTTGTTCCTGCTGGTGAGCAGGAACAGCACAAGGATAGGCGGACTTCAGCTGAGCAACTCCAGGTGACCTTTCAGGAACTACAGGGTCAAGGGTGTCCCAGTTATCACTCAGATACCTTATATTTCAAATAATGCCTTTACAATATGTATTTTATTTATTTTATTTTTTCAAAAACTTATTTTTTGGCTGCATTGGGTCTTCGTGGCTGCGCACGGGCTTTCTCTAGTTGCGGCGAGCAGGGCCTACTCTTCATTGTGGTGTGCGGGCTTCTCATTGTGGTGGCTTTTTCTTCCTTGTGGCACGTGGGCTCTAGGTGCGCGGCTCAGTAGTTGTGGCACGCGGGCATCAGTAGTTGTGGCTCACGGACTCTAGAGCACAGGCTCAGTAGCTGTGGCACACGGGCTTAGTTGCTCCACAGCGTGTGGGATCTTCCTGGACCAGGGCTCGAACCTGTGTTCCCTGCATTGGCAGGCAGATTCTTAACCATTGTGCCACCAAGGAAGTCCCAAACATATATTTTAAAAGTGATATATGCTCATTGGAGAAAAATCCAGTCAAGTCTAAGAAAAAATTAAAGTAACTCCTAATTTTACTTCTGAGAGATAACTCCTAGTAATATTTTGGTATTATTTTCATATCTTTTTCTAAAGTATATTTTGTATGAAGCACATAGATTTACAAATATAAACTCTTACAATACATACAGGTTTGTGTCTTGCTTTTTTTCACTTAATGCAGTGCACAGATTATGAGCATTTTCCCATATTCTATTAATTCTATTTAAGTTCTATTAACTTCAGTTTTTCCATCCTGTGGATGTAAGTTTCTGTTTTTCTCTCATGTGGACATACCATAATTTATTTAACTGTTTCTATTACTGATTGCTCACTTTGTTTCAGTTTTGATCATTATGGTAAACATCCATACACTTAAATCCTTGCCTTCTAGAAAGACTATTCTTCTATTCTCAGTTGATGAGAGTGACTATCGATCTTCATCTTTACCAGCATTGAATATTTTCATTTTCAAAAATATTAGTATGGCATGTTTATTGAAGTATCTCGTTTCTTTAATGGCCGAGGTAGTAAATCTTTTTCTGAAAGAAACTGATAGCACTTGGTACCTCTCAATTTATCAGAGTCCTAACAGCATAAGAAACAAGATAATTTTAGATTACATATGCTGGAATGTGCTTAGGATATAAATGATTATTTTAGACTATAGTGTGCTTAAGGGATATAAAGAAAAGTCATTGACAGTAGCTACATGTCTATAGAAGAATGTATCCTAAACTTTGAGGTCTGTATTTTCATCTAGATTGTAAACTCGTAAAAGATATGTCTGAGAAAGAAACACCTATAAATTTCTGTTTAGAATGCCTTGTCTTATAGATAGACTGTATACTCTTTAAGCCTCTTAAGTTTCTCAGTGTCTTAATAGTGCCAGAATAGCTACATAATAATGCCAGTCTTTTGTTGAATAAGCATTTATCAAGCACCCATTATAAATATAGCATTATTTTACATATATAATATGTGTACTGGTGCTCTAACCCAGTGTTACAGTACCAATACCTGGAGTTGTATTTTTATTTCTCATTATAATTCTTATTTTTCCACAGTCTACTTTTCCTGTGTTCCTAGTATTTTTAGATTTTGGACCCATAGTCCTATACTAATTATATTTGCCCAAGTCCTTTTCTGAAAAAATTTGAAAAAAAATTGAATGTGTGTCTGTGTGTATAGAACAAATATTCACATAACTAGGTTTAAAAATAAACCAAAAAACATTTTAATAGAATTTGAATTTCTTTTTTACTCATATATATTCTGTATAAATTGCTTCTCAAGTATAGCACGCAATAATTTATAGAGGAAAATCTGAAACTTTAAGTAAATAACGTAGCTTTCAAAATCAATCTTTAAAAAAGTCTTTGTTTTATACTTCGAAAAGATAAGAAACGAAAAAGAAAAGCTGAGATTTTTCTGTGTTAACTTCTTGGCAAAGAAACAAAAATTGTGTCTATAATCATTAAAATCGTAAATAATTTGATAATAGAGACAGTTTTCAAATGACAAGAGGTGACTTGCTGTGGCTTCTGCTTTCACTGTGGCCTGTGCCCGTGCTGACCAGGTTCCAGCCTTTCCTCTTTCTCTCCTCTTCTAACCCGGTACCTGTTCTATTACCTAGAAGGTGTTTGAAGACACCGTTGCAATGCTGGCATAGTTCTCAGGCTCCCACATGAAAATAATTGCACTTGTAGGGTTCTCAATCTGAGAAACTGCATAATGTTGGAAAGCTAATAAGAATTGCATAAACATTTATTAGAGAAATAGATGTATGATGGTAGCATCAATATACATTGGAAAATGAGTGGAACATGTATGTATGACACATTTATTCAGTGCTTTCAAAGACCACTGGCAGTAACTCCACAGCTCCCACAGGCTAGAACTGTTGCCCTGGAGGAAGCCAGTGGCGGGTGAGTCCATGCCCGCTTCTGTGGCTCATGGCTGGAGGGGAGTGGGTAGGGAAGCTCTGGGTGGGCTTGTCTTTCGAGACCTGTTGCCGGCATTCCACATTGCAAAGTAGAAAGAATTTTCCCCAATTTAAAAGTTATGTGCTTTGTAACACTGAGGTTGGCACTCTTGGTTCAGTAATCTGAGTACCACCCCTATTTGTAAGATTATTTCAGTGGGGAAATGGTTTCTAAGCTTCAGCAATTGAAGTACAATGAATATTGGAAACCCGGCCGTTCAGGAGTTTGGTTATTTTAAACAAACAATTTCATTGCCGTGTCTGCCTATTGATTTTGGTTTAGAGAGAGATGACTATGCACTGGTTCTATTTTTCAAAAGTTTCTGTGGCCCCCTTAAATCCTTACATTGTTTTCCTTCTTGACAAATGAATGCAGAGTGTCAGCAGCAGCATATTCAATTAATTTTACTTCCTATTTTCAACACCTATTGGATTTTTTTTTTTAGTTGCAGAAACAAGATATAAATATATTTTTAAAAACCTTTTTCTTCCATGCTGTACTATGAACTGTTACTTGTTCCTCACACTGGGCTTGTTTTATTTATTTATTTTTTAACATCTTTATTGGAGTATAATTGCTTTACAATGGTGTGTTAGTTTCTGCTTTATAACAAAGTGAATCAGCTATATATATACATATATCCCCTTATCTCCTCCTTCTTGCATCTCCCTCCCACCCTCCCTATCCCACCCCTCTAGGTGGTCACAGAGCACCGAGCTGATCTCCCTGTGCTATGCGGCTGCTTCCCACTAGCTTTCTATTTGACATTTGGTAGTATTAGGAAGTTTATTTGAGAGGTAGAAGGAAACGAGGTTCGGGGGCCTGCTTCAAATTTATACTATAAGCTCTTGGCACAATATTTAATCAAAAGCCTAAAACGAATAAATAGAAATCTGCTTCCATGATGGTTGATAAGGTCTAAGGACCTACATTACAAATTTTTTATTGACATTTAAATGTGTCTTCCACAAAGTGAAAGTGAAAACCCCCTTGGCTTTTATTACTAAAACCACATTTAGGGTTAAAGTCTATGCCACGCCCCTGCACTCCCACCCCACCCCCCATGGAAATAATTTGTTCTTTTTACCATCTTAGTAGGTGAAGGGAAATAGAGTTGGCTTTGTCCCCTTTCTTTCACATTTATTATGTTACAGATATAATTAAACTGTTCCTATATTTTAAAAATTTTTTAATATTTATTTACTTGGTGGTGCCAGGTCTTAGTTGCGGCACAGGCACGCGGGATCTTCATTGCAGCCTGTGGCATCTTTTTAGTTGCAGCACGCGAGCTCTTGGTTGGGACATGCGGGATCTAGTTCCCTGACCAGGGATGGAACCCGGGCCCCCTGCATTGGGAGCGCGGAGTCTTAACCACTGGACCACCAGGGAAGTCCTAGGGGGCTATATTTTATTTTTTTATTTTTTTCTTAAAGTTACCATTTATTAAGAGCTTACCATGTACCAGCCCTATTAACCTGTCACATGCATTGTTTTCATCTATTCCTTGCAGCAATCCTAAGAGTTTAGTGCGAATGAGATTTACAGATTTATAAATGTAAAACCTAAGAGGTGAAGAGGTTAGAAACCTGGCCAAAGCCATGTGGCTAGTAATTGCTTCAAAACTGATCTTTCAGCCTCTCGTGCTCACCCTCTTAGTTATGACGTGACACCCTTTCTAAGCACAATCAATCCTCTTAATTGCCCAGTGAAATAGGCTGGGCTTGTGCCCTTGTTCCCAGGTGCGGACAGTGACCTGAGTGGTAACATAACTTGCCCAAAGACACCTGGTTATTTTTTTTTTTTATTTTTTCACACACACACACACACACACACACACACACACACACACACACACACACAGTATTTTATTTTTACAAGAGATAAATAGACTGACACCAAGCATGGTAAATGGATGACCACAACAAAAGCAACAATGATTGCAATTACCAAACAGGAAACACACTCATACTATGTCATAATATTGACATTCAGTCCAGTAATCCTCCACTGTAACAGCTCCTTTACTTTGCAGTGAAAATTGATTTGTATATTTTTTGCCTCTGAGTCCTTGTGGGATTTTTTTTTTTTTTTATTCAAACAGAAAGTCACAAAAAGTATAATCATCCTCATCAGTTTACTCAGTCCCAGGGGGCTCTATTTTAAATGAATAGTTATTTCTTGCCGTGGATACTTAATTATCATTCTAGTCCATAAGCCAACAATGTGTTCTCTAATAAGCCTGTGCACCCATCCCACCTCCCAGCTAGGCTGTGGTCGTGGAAATGGATATGGATGTAAATTCATGAGCCGTGATGGATAAAATGCTAGCTGGGTTCCGGGGTTCAAGGGTGGTGCCAGGGATTACGAAAACACTTGGGAAGAATGCTTTTGGAGTGATTGCAAAATAAGGCCCAGCATTGTAATGAAATATCATACCCTGGAATGAGATCACAGCCACCACCACCACCAAATGTTGCTATGTTGCTTTTGAGTTAGAAAAATGCTTTTTCATACATTATTTCATTTAAGCCCTAGAACCCCTCTGAGAGTTAATTGACTCTGGTTTGTGTTTTTAATCTCCATTTTACAATGAGGAAAGGGAGGCTCAAAGAGGCGGTGCTTTGTCAAAGCCAGGAGAGCAACTGAGACTTCTCTCTGCACTTCCTAAAATTAATGTCTGTCACCTTAAGCTTTAGTAAAATCTTATGTGTATTTTGCCATCAGGTATTTGTCAAAAATAGCCAATATTTATTGAGAGCTTACAAGAGTAAAGGGCAGTATGCTAAGTACTGGATTCCTCCCTCAACGAGTTTATAATCTAGTTGGGCAAACAGGAAATATCTATAAAAAGAGCAATAAAATTACCCCTACCTCATGCAACAGCTCAGGTGTGGGAGTAATCTTCAGAGGTAGAGGAAGGAGTTAGGAAAATACTGCAAGTTTATTCTATTTCCAGATGTTATAAAAAATTGCCTTAGATTCAGTTCATAAAGTACTGTCTAAAATGATTCCATCACAGGATATCAGTATTTGCAATTAGTGTTACACTAAAATAGAAGGTCAGATGTTAGGGAATCCTTAGTAGAGGTTGCAGTGGCAGAACCCTGCCAGTCTGTTTTCCACACTGAAGCTATAATGATCTTTGTAAAATACAAATGTGGCCCTTCTACTCTCCCGTTCAGTTCTCTTTGGAGGCTCCCCTTTATGCTCAAAACACTTAATACGCCCAAGTTCTTACGTATCAGGCACTGTGCTAAGAGCTCAACACACATTATCCTTTTTCATCCTCACGGCTACCCTAACGGAAAAATATTATGATGTTCCTTATTTTGTATATGAGGAAGAGTAAGACTTAGAGAAATTAAAAGCTTTCCCAAGGCCACAGAACTCGACAGTGGCCGAGCTAGGATCCCAATCTCGGCCAGTCTCTCACTCCCGACTCAGGAACCCCTTGGCATTGTGCAGAAGGCCTTTCTTGATCAGCACCTTCCATGGTCCTCCTTTGTGGGTTACGCTTACTCATCTGCTAAGGCTCCCCTTAAGGCCCCACCCCAGAGACTCCTGTGTCACCCGTGCTTGCACCTATTTTAACATTGGGCACAGCAGGTCATGGTTGTGGAGAGACCCCTGCCTCTCTCTCTCCACTGGATTTGATAGCAGGGACTACGTCTTTACGCCATTTGAATTATTGATCACCAAGCATGCATCCCATCTAATGGTTGGTGTTAAATTCATGCTTGTGGGATTAAAAAAGAAAGCATGTCTTTATCTTCACTATAACTCTCTGATGTAGTATTTTGTATTCTACCCAGTCATCCCTCAGCTTGATACTTGAGGGCATCTGTAATCTATTGCTGTTTGCTAGCCTCGTTTGCCCTTCAGCCCCAGTATTAACCTTGTAAGGATCTCCTGCTGTCTTTTCTTTCCCGCATCCTGGAGTAGTTTTTCCATCCTTTGTCTAAGGCAAATCGTACACATCTTTCAAGGTTCAAGTTGAGTCCCTCATTCTCTTGACAACTCCCATCTGGAGTTGGGACTCTCTACTCTGAACTCCAGAAGCACCCCTGTCATCAGTAACATTTTTGGTTAATTATGCAGTGTTCTGTGACTTCTCTTGTATTATTGCTCTGACTTGTCATTTAAATCTTCCTTGTGTTTTGGGCTCACCTTGTCAACTATAAAGTCTTCGAGGCCCAAGACCTCTTTGTCTAGTAAGCGGCACAGTGGGTTGACAGGCAGTACCTGCTAAGAGCACAGACTGTCTGGATTTGAATCCCAGCTCTGCTGCATATTCCCTGTGTGACGTTGGGATAATTATTTACCTTCTTTGTGCCTCAGTTTCCTCATCTGTAAAGTGAGGAAAGTAATCATGTTTACCCCAGAGAACTGTTGTGAGGAATAATGAGTTAGTACATTTTAAGCCCATAGCAAGTGTTATTTAAGTGTTGTGGTGGTATAGTTAGTAATAATAGTGAGAATAATATAGCCCACTGAAAACTCTTATTAAAATACAAAAATGTTGTCCAAGGGGGACAACCACAGGCTGTGAATTAACCACTGTATGGATCAGTTTGGCACCTAGCAGACAGGTTTTGCTGTGAGCCTGGGAAAGGTCCATCAAGAATGACGAGGACAGCAGGTTCTGGGTTCTGGGAAGAGTTTCAGTCCAAGTGGAATGCTGTCGCTAGCAGCTGTGGGGAGCCTGTGGGTGTAGCACTGAGTGCCTGCAGGGCTCAAACTAGACTCCGGAGAATCGGGGCTGACAAAACTAGAGCTAGTTTGATTCTTTCACAATTTGATGTAGCCATAAAGGAGCCACGTCAAAATGCTGCAAAAGGAAGAGGAAGGTTCCAAAATAGTCATTCACCTTTGCACACCTTAATGCCCTTGTAGCATGTGTAACTGTTGTAAAACCAACCTTATATTTCTTTTTCATGGCATTGGCTCAATGTGTAGCAGATGCTAAAGCAATCCTTATTGAGAAAAGATGTGTTGGAATTGAAATTGAGTGCTGTGCTTCTGAGGAAAGCTCTATTCTGGAAAATGCTGGGGGTTGAACTGAATGTTCACGGTACAGTATGTAAATACCAGGATGTGAAGGCTCATTTAGAGGAGCTTCTGTATGTCTATGTTGGGAATACACTGCAGCAGTGATTAGAGTTCTGCTCTGGGATTCACATTGCTCAGAAGCATAGAGAGTGGTCAGTAAGAGTTGACAGGGTAGAGCTATAGCTCTGAGGGTTCAGGAAGTGGATTTCCCCATTTTGCAGCTTCAGTCCTGGTCTCTGGGCAACAACATTGTGTTGATAGCTGTGGTGCCAGGAGGAATGTCCCAGTAATCCAGGGATTGTTTCCTCTCCATCACTGGTAGTTATGTCACTGATACATTAGAGCACACATTATCATAGCGTTGGCAGATCTGACCTTTGGCAATTATTATTCCAAGGAATATATTCAGGTTTAAGATTTTCTTTCTTCAAAAGTTGAATCCGTCTCCATACTCATGTATTTGTGGATAACTCAATGTAATTTTGAGCAGCTTTCATTTAAATATTTAATGAAGAAAGCTATCAATTTTAACAAGAATGATTTCTTCACCCCTCATCAATAATTCAGAAATAGCTGCTGTTTTTTAATGACTCAGTGTAGGTACCAGTAGAATGAATGCCCTTCCAGGTTTTAAAAGGCTGTGTTATGTATGTTCACAGTAATGATGTTGATTGCTATCATTAGAGAGTGCCAAGTGAGAAAGCTTTTCTAAAAAACAAACAAAAGCCCTTCTTATCCAAGTAGGATTAACTGCAAACCTGTAATATAGATTTTTCTAGAGAAATTCATAGATTTATTTCTGTTTATAATTTGAAATGTCTTCTCTCTTTTTTAAAGTTTCTTTAAAAAAAATCTTTAAGATTCAGAAGTTTAAAACAAAATATTAGCTTAATGGGTTCATGTTGGTGGACTATTAAATAAAAAAAGTCTCCCCTAGATTTGTAAACAGGTTAAGTACTTCATACAGCATGTAAATATTCTAACTTCTCCTTATACTTACTCTATCAATCCTTATGGCAAATTAAATGTAATCTAAGTCATCCAAAGCATGCCCTGCTTTGGGACATATTTTAATTTTATTAAAATGCAGAGGTTTTTGGGGGGTTCATTTGTTTCTGTTTTGTCCCTGATACTTTGATTACGTAGATGACTGTAGTTATACTTTATTTTGTTTCTCTGTTCACAATGTGATTATTTCAGTTCCTTTTCATCAGTATCTAAATATGACCTGAAAATATTGAGTCTAAACACTAATGTCCAGAGTTGAAACTAAAAGTTTTTGTTTGTTTGTATTTTTAGATTTGAAATTCATATAGAAGTTATTGAATGTGACATTCATATAAAAGGTACTGAATGCCATATTACAGGAACATTTTCTTCACTACTTTGCATTTGTTGATATTTTGACAACTACTTAACATCTGGACTCATGTTAACAAGAGAAACTTTGCATAACCTATGATAATTAAAAATCATTTGAATCAGATGGAGAGGAATGAGTGGTTTAGGGGAAGTCACTCATCAAGGTTTAAATCAACCTCCTAATGTAATATATTTTGCAGCTTTGAATGAGCATTTGGGGGTTGATTCAGTTCTTCATCATCACTTGAACAATTCGGGAATTATGCTTTTTAAAGGTAACTTTGTGTCCTTCTTGTTATAGAAGCAGCAGTTGACTTATGGAGGATAATTAAATAAAAGCCACCTGACAAGAATTCATGCAGTCAGCATTCCTTCTGTACAATTCTGAAAACTATTTTTAGTCTGTGAGAGAAAGATACTAGCAGCTGCTTTTGATTATCTTGTACCAAGACAAAGCCCATGTGACTGCATATTTCTTTTTTAGCTTTGATTTTTATTTTTTAGGTGAGTTATGCATGTACAAAGCTTTTTTAAAAAAAATTAGCAAGTTTACAAAACTTGTTTCTTTTTTTTTTTTTTAAATCAGACTTCTACGACATCCCTCCTCATTTTCCCTCCCAGAGGCAACTACATTCTCTGTCTTTAAGGTGATTATTTTGATATTCACCAGTGCATTTTGAAATAAAAAGCTTGTATTCTTAATTCATGATTTTTAAATGTAGGCATTATCTGTTGTCTTCCCACTACGGAAGATACAGAGTTACTCTCCATGCTGTCCCGGCTCTCTGTGCCCATTCAGCCTTCTCATTTCCCTATCTTCCCCATATAGTTACGTGGCAATTTTGGTTAGTTCAGTAGCCCTTCCTTACATTAGTATGACTATGTGATCGAAGCTGAGACATGTAGTAAACTACGATTATTTTTCTTTTCTTGTGCAACTTTTTGTTTTCTTGTAGTGTTTTGTTTACCTTTCTCTAAACTTACCAGTAATTCATCCCTAAACTCTTCACCAGTGGTCTAAATTTCCTCTTAGGACATTCAGATCTATTGGTATTCTGCTGGTGTCACTTTGCTGACAAAGCCTCTCCTGGAGCCTGCACACCTGACCCAGCTACACTGGCCGCCTTTTGTGTCATCTTGGGATCTCCAGTCACCAGCATGCCGTATTCCCTTTGCCTCTCTCCTATGTTCTCTTATTTTCTAAATTCCATGTCTTACTCTCTCTTGTTTTATTCCCTTGTTTTGGCAGTGCACAACCTGAGAAAGGGTATATGAGAGGTACATTTTTTTTGGAGAAATTGCATAAGTGAAATGTCTTTCTTTTACCTATAAACTTGAATGATAATTGGGTTGAGTACAGCTTCCAGTGTTGTTGTTGAGATATCTGAAGCCATTCTGGTCCCTGATCCTTAGTATGTGACACATTTTATTCTCTGAAAGTTTGTAGGGTCGTCTCTTTGTCCTAATGTTCTGAAAGCTTGATGATATACTTTGGCTTGGATGTATTTTATCCACTGTGTTAAGTACTCCGTGGTCATTTCAGACAACTCATATATCTTTCAGTTCTGAGAAATTTTCTTGAATTAAAAAGATTCCTAACTCTCAATTTTCTCTATTTTTCTCTTGGAGTTCCTGTTTTTTAGGTACTTGACTTTCTGGGTGATCCTATATTTGTCTTGTCTTTTCTCTGCTAGTTTCATCTCTTTTCTTTTTCGCTTCATATTTTAAGTTTCTTTTTTTGTTGTTGAAAAATAATATAGTTCACTGACTTTTTATAACGTGAATACTTCCATTTAATAAAGATCCAGATAAAAACAAAAACCCCAAAACCCCCAAATTATCAGGACCCCAGAACTCCTTCTAGCTACTACCTTACCCAAGGGTAATTACTATCTTGAATTTTTTAAACTAATCTTTTTTATTCTGAGATAATTATAGATTCACATACAGTTATAAGAAATAATACAGATATAGACCATTTATCCAGTACCCACTTTCCCCCAGTGGTAATAACATCTTGCAAAACTTTAGTATAATAGCACAACTAGGATACTGACGTTGATACAGTCAAGATACAGAACATTTTTATCACCACCAGATCCCTCACGTTGCCCTTTTGTAGCCGCCGCCTCTTTCCTCCCACCTCTACTCGCTACTGAACCCCTGACAATCACTTATATGTTCTCCATTTCAATAATTTTGTCAGTCTGAGAATGATATATGAATGGAATCATACAGTGGATAATCTTTTGAGATTGGCTTTTTTCACTCTTCATAATTCTCTGGAGATTCAGTCAGGTTATTGTATGTGTCAATCATTTATTCCTTTTTATTTTATTGTTTTATTTTATTTTTTTATTTTATTTTTTTTTTGGCGGTACGCGGGCCTCTCTCACTGCTATGGCCTCTCCCGTTGCGGAGCACAGGCTCCGGACGCGCAGGCTCAGTGGCCATGGCTCACGGGCCCAGCCACTCCGCGGCCCGTGGCATCCTCCCAGACCGGGGCACGAACCCGTGTCCCCTGCATCGGCAGGCGGACTCTCAACCACTGCGCCACCAGGGAAGCCCTATTCTTTTTTATTGCTGAACAATTTCCCATGGTATGGAGGTACCAGTTTGTTTAACCATTCATCCATGAAGGACATCTGAGTTACTTCCAGTTTTGGGCTATTATTGATAAAGATGCTGTAAACATTTGTGTACAGGTTTTTGTGTGAAAATAAGTTTTCAGTTCTCTGTGATAACTGCCCAGAAGTGCAGTTGCTGGGTCACGTGGTAGTCACGTTGTTTGGATTTATAAGAAACTGCCGAACTGCTTTGCAGAGTTGCTGTACCATTTTACATCCCCAGCAGCAGTGTATGAGGGATTTAGTTTCTCTTTATCCTTGTCAGAAGTCGGTGGTGTTCCTATTTTTATTTTAGCTAGTCTTATAGGTGTATAGTGATGTATCATGTTTTTAATTTACATTTTCCTAACGGTTAATGACAATGAACATCTTTTCGTGTGTTTATTTGCATCTGTATATCCTGTATGTTCTCTTTGGTGAAATGTCTCTTCATGTCTTGTCTGTTTTCTAATTGGATTGTTTGGTATATTTTCTGTTGAGTTTTGAGAATTCTTTACATATTCTAGATACTAGCCCTTTGTTGAATATGTGGCTTGCAAATATTTTCTCCCAGTTCATAGCTTGTTTTTCATTCTTTTAATAGAGCCTTTCACAGAGCAAAAGTTTTAAATTTTGATAAAGTCTAATTTTCATTTTTTCCTTTTTTGAGTCATGCTTTTGGTGTTAAGTCTAAGAATCGTTTGCCTAGCACTAGAACCCGAAGATTTTCTCCTAGGTTTTTTTTTCCTAAAAGTTTTACAGTTTTACATTTAAATCCATGAATCCATTTTGAGTGAGTATTCATATAAGGTATGAGACTTAGGTTGACATTCATTTTTTGCCTATTGATGACTAATTGCACCAGCCCTATTTGTTGAAAAGTTTTTTATCTTTCTCCCATCAAATTGTTTCTGCATCTTTGTCAAATATCACTTGGACATATTTTTGTGGATTTATTCCTGGGCTCTATGTTCTGTTCCATTGATCTATGTGTCTGTTCTTCCACCAGTACCACATAGTGGTGATTAGTATGTGGCTAAGTAATAAATCTTCTTTTTCAAAATTGCTTTAGCTATTCTAGTTCCCTTTCCTTTTCAGATAAATTTTAGAGTAATCTCACCTATATCCACAAAAAAATCTTGTTGGGATTTTGATAGGGACTGTGTTAAAACTGTATATAAATTTGAGGATAATTGAAGTCTTTACTGTGTTGAGTGTTCCACCCCATGAACATGGTATGGTTCTCCATTTATTTAAATTTTTAGTTTCTTTTATCAGCATTTTGTAGTTTTCAGCATACAGTCCTGTACATGTTTTGTTAATTTATACTGAAATATTTCTTCTTTCTAGAAGCTTTTGTAGCTTTTTTGGGATTTCCTACATAGACAGTCATGCCAACTGCAAATAGAGACAGTTTCTTCCTTTTTGATCTGTATGCCTTTTGTTTCCTTTTCTTTTCTTATTGCACTGGCTAGAACTTCCAACACAAAGTTGCATAAGAATGATGAAACCAGACAGTCTTCCCTTCCTCCCTATCTTAGAGAGAAAGCATTCAGTCTTTCACATTAAGTGTAATGTTACCTGTGGGTTTGTTTTTTTTTTTTTTGCGGTATGTGGGCCTCTCACTGTTGTGGCCTCTCCCGTTGTGGAGCACAGGCTCCGGACGTGCAGGCTCAGCGGCCATGGCTCATGGGCCTAGCCGCTCCGTGCCATGTGGGATCTTCCCGGACTGGGGTACGAACCCATATCCCCTGCATTGGCAGGCGGACTCTCAACCACTGTGCCACCAGGGAAGCCCCTCTGTGGGTTTTTGTAGGCGATCTTTATCAAGTTAAGGAGGATCCCCTTTATTCCTGTTTTTCTGAGACTTTTCCTGAATGAGTGTTTAATTTTGTCAAATGCTTTTTTCTGCATCAATTAATAGGATCGTGATACTTTTTTTTCTTTACCTTGTTTATATGGTGGATTACATTGATTGATTTTCAAATATTGCACCAGCCTTGCATCCTTGGAATAAATCCCACATGGTCATATGCACAATTCTTTCTACATATTGCTAAATTTTCTTTTCTAACATTTAGTTAAAGATTTTTGTGTCTGTGTTTATAGGGATATTGGTCCATAGTTTTCTGGGTTTTGGACGTTTTTTTTGGATACAGGAGTCTCACTTGATAATTCTTTTCTTTTGGCATTTAAAAAATATTGTATTCCTTCTGGTGTCCATGGTTTCTGCTAAAAAATCTGCTATCATTTGAATAGTTTTTCCCCTGTTGGTAAGTTGTGATTCCTGTCTCTGCCGTCAAGATTTTTTCTTTGTCTTTGGTTTTAATAGTTTGACTATGATGTGTCTTGGTGTGGGTTTCTCTTGTTTAGAATTCATTCAGCTTCTTGAATCTGTAGGTTTATGTCTTCTGCCAATTTGAGAAGTTTTCAGCCTTTATTCCTTTGAGTAATTCAGTACTGCCCTTTTCCTCTTCTCCTTCAAGGACTCTGATGACATGAATGTTCAATCTTTTGTTATAGTCCCACAGGTTCTTGAGGCTCTTAATTTTTTTCAGTCTATTTTCTTTCTGTTGTTCAGATTGTATGACTTCTATTATTCTTTCAGCTCACTGATTCTTCCCTCTCTCTCCTCCATTCTGCTGTTGAGTGCATGCATTGAGTTTTTCATATTTTGGTTATTGTATTTTACAGTTCTAAAACTTCCGTTTTGTTTTTCTTTATATATTATATTTCTTTGTTGAGACTTTCTATTTCTGTGCCTCAACTTTCTATTTTTTTCATTTGTTTCAAGCATGTTTGTAATTGCTTGTTGAAGCATTTTTGATAGCCGTTTAAAAATCCTTGTTACCTTATTCTAACGTTTGTCTCATTTTGGTGTTGGCATCTTCTGTCTTTCTTCATTCAGTTTGAGGTCTTCCTGATTCTTGGTATGATGGTTTTTTAAATTGAAACCTGGACACTTTGGGTTTTATGTTGTGAGACTCTGGATCTTACTTAAGCCTTCTGTTTTAGCTGGATTTTTTTCTGACACTGCTCTGGCAAGGGAATGGGAGACGCTGCCTCATTACTTCCAGATGGAGGTAGAAGTCCAGGTTCCCCACTCAGTCTGTGCTGACGCCTGCAGTAGAGATGGGTGTTCTGGCTCATGATTAGGTGTCCACTGATACCTCCCTGGCTGGGAGGGGTAGGAGTGCCTTTTTACTGCTCCCCACATGGCCTCCCGTGGATACCACAGTGGAGGTAGGGGGAGTAATCTTGTTACTGCTGGGTGGTAGTGAAAGTTCTGACTCTTCACTGGGCCTTCTCTGACACCACCTCAGTGGGGAAAGGGTGCCTTGTTAATCTGACAGGTGGGGTGGAAGTCCAGATTCCCCATTTGGCCTCCACTGACACTGCTGTGGGCATGTGGCCTCATTACCACCTAGCAGTGATGAAAGTCTCAGCTCCATACTTGACCTGCTCTGACACCAACTGAGCTGAAGGGTTGGGGTGCTCTGTTATAGCTGGTGAAGGTGGAAGTCTAGGTTCCCCATTTGGCCTTTGCTAGTAGAGGTGGGAGTAGGACACGCTTTTCTTTCTCTGTGTTACTTAACTGGAATAGAGCAATTATCTATAGCTTTCTGGTTTTCTAGGCTGCCCTTTCCTGGTTCTTTGGCTGGAGAGGCCCAGTTTTTTTTTTTTTTTTTTGGTCCATCCTCATTAATGTTTCTGAGTTCTTTAGCCCCACTCATCGTTGTGTTGTTCTTTGGGTATCAAGGCCCCCAGCAGGTCTGCCTTTTTCTGCCTACGTTTTAGAGTCTTCTATGTTTGTTTTATATATAATGTCCAAGATTTTTAGTTGTACTTAGCAGGAGCAGTAAGGAAAAGTATGTCTACTTCATCTTCTCAGAAGCAGAAGTCTACCTGGCTTATAATAGCATAAATTAGTTTTGCCAACTTTTGAACTCTGTATCAGTGGAATCATGTAGTATATGTTCTTTCGGTTTTTGCTTCTCTCATTCCACATTATGTTTGTGAGATTTATCCTTGTCATGGCACATGTTTGTAGTTTTTTCATTTTTATTGCTATATGGCATTTCATTGTATGGATATAACACAACTCATGTATTCTGCTGTGGACAGGTTGCTCCCAGTTTGGGGCTATTAAAATTGTCCTGAACATTTCTGTAGATATCATTTGGTGAATATGTTACTATTTAATATACATACCTTAGACTTGCCATGGGCTATACATTCAGGTTTAATAGCTATTCCCAAACAGTTATTAGTGTATCACTTTACACTCCCACCAGCAATATATGAGAGTTCCAGTTGCTCCACATCCTCACCAACACTTGGTATTATTTGTCTTATTTATTTTTCCCATTTTGGAGGTATGTTACATTATTGCATTCTGGTTTTAATTTGCTTTCACTGCTCACTTTAGTCAAGTTGAGCATCTTTTTATATATTTATTCACCATTTGCATAAGCTCTTTTGTGAAGTGCCTGTTCAAGTCTTTTGCTCATTTTTCTTATTGGGCTACTTGATATTTACCTATAAATTTTAAGAAGGATTCTTTATATATCAGATACATTCTTGTGTCAAATATATATAACATTCACCCTCACCAGAATACCTTCTCCTACTCTTTGCCTTGCCATTTCAGATTTAATGTTGCCTTTTTATGAACAGAAGCTCTTGATTTTAATGTACTCCAATTTATTTTTTTCTTCCTTAATGCTTAACACTTTTTATGTCCTATTTAATAAATCTTTTTTCTATCCTGAGATCTTCAAGATGTTTTTCTGTGTTTTCTTCTAAAAATTATGTTATTTTATCTTTTACTTTTAGATATACAATTCATCTGGAATTGATTTTTATATGACATGAGGTCGAGGTATCTGTTTATTGTTGTTTTTGTTTTTTCTAAGTCACCTCAAATTTTCCTTTCACATCATCTGTTAATTTTTCATTTGTGCTCTTTTTTCTTTTTCTTTTTTTAAAAATAAATTTATAAATTTATTTGGCTGTGTTGGGTCTTCATTGTTGCATGTGGGCTTTCTCTAGTTGCAGCGAGTGGGTCTACTCTTCGTTGCAGTGCATGGGCTTCTCATTGTAGTGACTTCTCTTGTTGTGTAGCACGGGCTCTAGGTGCGTGGGCTTCAGTAGTTGTGGCTCACGGGCTCTAGAGTGCAGGCTCAGTAGTCGTGGCGCACAGGCTTAGTTGCTCTGCAGCATGTGGCATCTTCCCGGACCAGGGCTCGAACCCATGTCCCCTGCTTTGGCAGGCGGATTCTTAACCACTGCGCCACCAGGGAAGTCCGTGTGCTCTTTTTTCTATAACACATTTTTATACCTTTTTTTTTTTCATTCAAGCATTCCTTTTATTCCTTCCTCCTCCTCCTTAAAAAATATGTATTATCTTTTGTTTCATAGTTGCATTTCTTTTCCTATAGATATTAATAATATATTTTAAAAAATATTTTCCTCCTCACAGAGCTTCTATTTTCTCCATATTGATTTTTTCCCCTTTTTGTTTCGGTTCTATCTTTCCTGGAAGAGACTTTCCTCAAATACCTTGTAATTCTCGGTGACTGCTCATATTTAGTGGCAGGGCTAGATAAGACTCTGAACTCCTGTGTGGAGTGATTTGGTTGGGTTCTTTAGTTGGGGAGGCTTCAATATCAGGATTGAGAGGTCATTTCCCTCGGGCTAGTCAGATTCTCCCCAAAGAACCTTCCAGTTCTTGCCAGCCTCTGGGAGGATGAAAGCCTTGGAGGATAAAAGCCTTGCCAGCCTCTGGGAACCTAGCGAGGTAAGTGGGATGGAGGCTGGAGTCGGGGCCAGGGCTTGAATCTAGGATGTGTATGTTCACTTAATGCCCCCTGTTTTCAATATGGCACCCCTACTCTCAACTGTTCCTGTTGCTCTAGGGCTCAAGAACCTCTGTTTCATCCTCTCCAGAGGGAAAAACCTCTAGTTGTTTGGCTAGCTATGTGGAGTGGAGAAGGGAATTGGGCATTCGGAGTTGGGGGTCCAGACTTTCGATTAACTCTGTTAATCAAGCCCCCCTCAAACACACACTCTCTTACTTGCAGATAAACCTAATATGGCCAACCCATGAGCCTTTGAGGGATTCCGAGGAACAAATGTATTAGTTCTTGCTTTTCCCATTGTCAGCCAGGGTTTCAGCTTTTTCAGATTTACCGTGATTTACCAATTGTCTATGTTCTGGCTTCCAGAATTTTATTTTATTTTCCCAGCTTGGATTATGACTTTAAAAGTGTGTGTGTGTGTGTGTGTGTGTGTGTGTATGTGTGTGTTGTTTTAGTTGGATTTAGGGATGGAGTAAAACCAGATGCACTTTAATTTTCCCAGTTTGGATTATGACTTTAAAAGTGTGTGTGTGTGTGTGTGTGTGTGTGTGTGTGTGTGTGTGTGTGTTGTTTTAGTTGGATTTAGGGATGGAGTAAAACCAGATGCACTCAATCTGCCATTTTTATCTAGAAGTGTCATATAATTTTATACGTTTTAAAAACAAATATTTCTTTCAAGTTTGAGCTCAAAATGAAATTAATTTAGAAAATGAGTCCAAAGGAGAATTGCCGTTCTTTTCAGGTAATGAAAGAGAATTGGAGCTGCTAACTTGGGTAGGTAGAGGCAATAATGAAGAAAGAAAAAGAAGTAGAGAACATTGAGGAAAACCTTTTAGTATGATTTGGAAACTAGAGAGAGGTGGTGGTTGCACAACACTGTGAATCTACTAATTCTACTAAATCATTTACTTTAAAATGGTTAATTTTATGTTATATTAATTTTACCTCAAATAAAAAAGTTTTGACATAAGAAAAAGAAATACATGAACGTTTTCAAAGCTTATAGCTACGTTAACACCTGGCCTTGGGGGTAAAAGATAAACTGACTTATTACACAGGCCTCAGTAAATTATGTTTCTATTGTCTGCCTAGGAGCTATATAGAGATTTTAAAATGTTTACAAGCATGATTCTGGAAGATCTTCAGAAATTTATTCTTCATTTGGGGAAAAGGGAGAGCAAGATGTGTTCCAAGGGGTGGCAAGTGGAGTTATTTCTCTCTAGTAAAGAAGATGAAATGAATTAATAACTATTTAATATGTATACCTCCTACATCCAATTATATTCATTGCAACTTGACAAATCTTGATGCAAGCAAGACCTTTTGACTCTTTAATCATTTGTATAATAGAAGAAAGGGAAGTTCTGGTGGAATGTGGCACAATTCCTATAAATTTATGCCTTTGATATATTGCTTATCGTTCATATGCAGCACCCTGTCTCATAAAAAGGTTTAATAGCACTTTATTATCCAGATATGGTATCTGGCAGTTCAGTGTGGTGTAATAGAGCATGTGTCATAAAGCCATAATATGAGGGTTCACGTCCTTGCTCTGCCACATGTGAGTTATTTAAACTCACCATTCCTCATTTTTCTCATCTGTAAAATGGAGAAGATAATAGGGTTATTTTAATGAATATGAATTAATACATTTAAAGATTTTTCAGTGTTGCCTGGCACAGAGTACATGCTCAATAAATGCTATCTGCTATTTTTTTTCTGACATTTTCTTAAACTGTAATCTATAAAAGCACATCTGGAAAATGTAGGTGATATAAGCAGCGTAAAGACTACTTCCTTACCAGGATATCATTGGCATGGCTGTAGTGACCAACTACAGATGCAAACGTGCAGTTGGCTCCGTCTTTCTCATCACATTTGCGGTTGTGGTTAAGAGCTTATTTCTGTTTTTCTCTAAAAACTGAACGGTTTTAGCTACCTTTATTTTCTAAGAATTCTGGACTTCATAGTGCAGTGGATTTATTTGAAAAGTAAAACCAAGAAACTATAAATACTGTTTACTTTCAATTCCCTCTATTTGGTTTGGACATAAACCCTGTCATTTGTACATTTTCCCTAGGAATCAATGAAAAGATTGAGAATGAACGTGAGCTATACACCTGTCATTAGAAGATGGCATTAGTCAGTCAGCGGCCACAAAGCGAGTACTTGATTTTTTGAAAGCCATTTTTCTTTATCAGTACTATATGGCTGCAAGTGATAAGTGGTGATGGTTCTCTCTCACAATTACTATTTTTAGATGTAGTTTGAAACTCCTCAGTTTCCGGCAAGATGAAGCTCTATGTCTAAATGTTATTATTTTCATACTAAGCCTTCTTTTAAATTTTACTTTACAGATCAACAACCAAAATTTTGAAGGTCATCAACTTTCTGATGGTGGTGATAAGCCATGGCGACAGATGATAAAGTTGCCATCTTAACCGATGATGAAGAGGAACAGAAGAGAAAATATGTGCTTGCCGATCCTTTTAATGGTATTTCCAGGGAACCAGAACCACCTTCAAATGAAACACCCTCCCCCTCTGAAACAGCTGCTATTCCTGAGGAGGAGATAGACTGGATAGAGAAACATTGTGTTAAAATAAACAATGATCTTCTAATTTCCAAGGTCTTTTATTTTTTCTTTTACTCTGCATATGGCTCTCTTTACCCCCTTTTGCCTGTGTATTATAAGCAGCTGGGAATGTCACCAAGCCAGAGTGGGCTGCTGGTAGGTATTCGATACTTCATTGAATTCTGCAGTGCCCCCTTTTGGGGTGTAGTTGCAGATCGCTTTAAAAAAGGCAAAATCGTCCTCCTCTTTTCTCTTTTGTGTTGGGTTTTATTCAACCTGGGCATCGGATTTGTCAAACCTGCTACCTTGCGGTGTGTACCAAAGATTCCTCCGACAGTTCATCCCACCAGTTCAAGTCACCTGTTCACTCTCCTGCCAGCGAATTCCTCCATTGTCTCTTCCATTACTACATCACCAGGAATTCGTGAGAAAAGGAACCTGCCTCCTTACAATGGGTCAGAGATGTTAGAAGCAGGGCACAGTGTCACGGAAACTGTCATCTTCTCGACAGCTCCAAACAAGACCAGTGCGCCCACTCTGCAGCCTCACACTGATGAAATTACTGACCATGTTATGAACTTGACCATGAACCCAAGCACTGCAACCTCTGCTCCCCCAGGAAATGCAACCTGGGAGACAACCACTTCTATTGTCACTACCACCAAATCTTTACCTTCTGACCAAGTCACTCTTGTTTATGATCAACAAGAAGTAGAAGCTATATTCTTGGTGATCTTGGTAGTTGTCATAATAGGAGAATTCTTCAGTGCCTCCTCTGTCACGATTGTGGACACGGTAACACTCCAGTATCTGGGAAAGCACAGAGACCGCTATGGACTGCAACGCATGTGGGGCTCCCTGGGCTGGGGCCTGGCGATGCTGTCCGTGGGCATTGGCATTGACTACACCCACGTGGACGTGCTCATCAATGGGAAGGGGTGTAAGCCCCCTGAATACCGGAACTACCAGATTGTCTTCATCGTCTTTGGGGTTCTCATGACCATGGCCTTGATCGTCGCTACTCAGTTCCGGTTCCGCTACAGCCACTTCAAAAACAGTGAAAATAAAGGGAAAGAGGTGGAGATCCCTCAAGTAGAGAGGAACAGCTCCACAGAATCCTCTGAGGAGACACCAACCACCACCAGCCACGTGCAGGCCTTCAACTTCTGGGACTTAATCAGGCTGCTTTGCAGTGTGCAGTATGGCTCCGTGTTGTTCGTGGCTTGGTTTATGGGTTTCGGATACGGCTTCGTGTTCACCTTTCTCTACTGGCATTTGGAGGACCTGAATGGCACGACAACCCTCTTTGGGGTCTGTTCAGTCCTGAGCCATGTGTCTGAGCTGACAGCTTATTTTTTTAGTCACAAGCTTATTGAATTGATTGGCCACATCAGGTAAGAACATGTGTACTGTTGCTGCCCCTCAGCAATTGAACTTTATCTTTTCGTAGTTTATAGCTCCTTTGGGCACATTTAAGGATATTATCATTTGTGTTGGGGGTAGGGTTGGGGTGGGAATGGGGATTTCTGTTTCTCTTTCTCTTTAAAATAGAAACAAAAGGAAGGAGGTGATGAACCTAGTTGGATTATCTCAAACAAAATATGCTGTTTCTGCTCTGTATGCTAAGAGAATCTTACAGTAAATGTTTTCAGGTACAGGAACACCAATTTAGTCAACTGTATTATTCCATGGACCTTGAAGGGTCCGACCACCTGTCTCAGGCATTTATGAAGAGGGGCTTAAGTGGATAAAGGGGATTATGTTTTTTCAGCTTTCAGTTATTCTCAGCCACTTGCTGACACAGAAAGACCTTGAATATATGGTATATGAAGATGTCCATTATATTTACTAAAGCTGTGGTGTGACCCACCATCATCCCTAATCCATGATATTATGTGGAAGAGAATCTTACATAATTTTTTCTGATTATTACATAAGCCTCTGTGTTTTTATCTGCCACGAAGACATGGGCTATTTAAAAATCTTGCTTCTACCTAAAATTTCCCATGTAATCCTTCTAAGCAAAAAATCTATAAATGCCCAGTGTTTCTTGTGTAACATTTCTCACCATTAATGTTTGTCTGAAGTTGTTTGAATAGTACCTTGCTCTTCATAAGTCTTTCTGCTTTGCTGTTGGCTCTAAAATGTAGAGCCAGGTACACTTAAGCATTCTTACCTCATAGAAAAGCATGGCATGTCTGTCCCTAAAATTTGAAGTTGCCATAACTAAAAGAAAGCAACTGTGTGTGTTTGTGTATATGTGGTTGGTAATCTTTAAATCTGCTGTTTCCATGAGAAATTACAAAGGAGAAATAGATACAAGCTTTGAGAAACATGGGTCTTTTTTCCTTTAATTTCCCTTTGACTAACTGAAGAAAGTATTTTCTAATGTGAAGTTTCAACCTAGAATCATTCTTTTCCCCATACAGTTGTGAGTGTTTTTCCTTGTTTGGTTTGGTTTTGCTTTGGGAGGCTGTGTGCTGTCCCTTCTGTTTCTCAAATCTTTGACCCCTTTGTTGTCACAAACAAAGTCAGGCACTGTATGGGCAGTTCCCAGAGACACAGAGTCCCCGAGGCACACTCATTGGGACCAATCAGAAAAAAAGCCTTGTAATATTAAGGGCTGGGGATGTCCTTTAACCTTGTCCAGGTCATGTTTACATTCTCTGAGCTGTGTGGATTGACCGTGATGAATCCGACTCACAGTGATGAATTTCTTCAGCTTGGTTATTGGTATGAGCAGGATCTCGCCTCGGCTAATAGCGTGTTTAAAAACCACAGCCATTTATTCCCAGAAAGGTACCCTGTCAGGTCTTAGCCATGAGTGGAGTTCCTAGACATCATGATTTAATCACTAAATAGTGTTAATTGAATGTTGACTCAGTACAGAGTACGTATATAGGTTTTATTTTCAAAGAAATTGTTAGGTTCTTCTTACATGCTAAGAAAAGTAGTTTCTTTTCTGTCTTTGCTTTTTGTCTGAGGTGTATACCGAACATGATAAAATCCTAGTGGGTTTGCTATTAATTTTGGTAATTACATGAACTTACACTTGTGTTTTCTTTCCTAAGTATTACAAGTTACTCATTACGTAAAAACCAATGGCTCACTTAACCTTAATTTTCTAGTTTTACGTACAAAAGCATCTTTTTTTTTTCTTCTTTAATGATGTGACGGAAGAAGAAAGCTCTTGTCGCATTGTTGGTCCCAAAAGCCTACTGGGGTTCCATCAGTTTGTGGTCATTTACCTCTTTTGGATTTTTATTCTGTCCATTAAAATGTATTAACTGCGTTTAGAAGATTCTGATAGTTGTAGTGAGATTATGCCCACGTATTCAGGTAGAATGGATATGTTTCTTTTGGTGAGAGTTTCTGGAGCCCAGTTAGTGGTGGTTGAGATTTGGGGGTTTGAAAATGTAGAGATGGAAGTGTGAACTTTTCACTGGAAGAACATTATGCATTAGTTGATGAAGAGAAATCATCTTTGTACGAATTCAGTCTTTATGTTTTCCTTGTAGGATCATAAGGAGATACCTGTCTGGCCCTTATGTATGCACGCATGTTTTTCAGTATTCTGTGACTGTCCTATGGGAGTTTGTTTCTAGGAGTCAGCACTACCACAAAGATTGTAACTATTCTAAGAGAGTCAAAAGTGGATCGTCACAAATTTTTATATAGATTCATAATGAGGAAACAATTTTTAAAACAGCATGTCCAATTTTGAACCATTTACTATTAGAACATTTCTGCAGTTTGGGCTCAGTTTTTCAGGGAAAAACCTATCTATCAGTCTAAACACACATGCACACGCACACACACACACACACACACACACAGAGTAAATGATTTCTGATTTTGACCTTGGGTTCTGTCCTCTTTGGAAAGTGGCTTTCTCAGGCAAATAAGATAATGTTTACTATTTCCACTAAAAAAAGTAAATGTCTTTTGATTTGAAACCTCAAGACTTTGGAATTTACAAGCATATTTCTAGGCTAATTTATGTAATGATGATGACTAGATTTCTTTAACTAGAGATATAAATGTATTTTTAGGCTATATGCCCCTTGCTGAATGTTTCAGCAGCCATGAGTAGGGTTGTGATCAAAATACATTGCAATTAATCATTTGTAGATTTGTAGATCATTACTATTCAATATTAGGCCATCACCTGTGTTATGTGATTCAAATTTATTTACATTTTAAGGGACACACAAAAATCTACTCAGGCAACTCTGACTGCCCTGAAATTCTTAAAGTCAGTTTTGTCATGCACATGCTATCTGGAAGGGGTAATAGATTAACCATTATTAGCCATTAATTACTACTTAATAGTAGCTAAGAATCCAAATGAGCTAGCCAGTCAGTCAGGGAAAGAAGGAAGTGCATGATGCAATTAGCAAGAGGAGGAACATACAGACTTTCCTGGTGGGCACTGCAGGAAGACCCAGAGCAGACAGCAAGATGCCGGCTACCAACTGAGAACACTTGGGAGGTAGTACCTGTTAACATTTTGTGATTGGAGGGATAGCAATCAGCGTTATAAGAGGGAGGAAACTGCAGCTGGGGTGATCAGGGAAGCTGAATTTGAGCCAGCCAGTGAAGGATTTAGGATTGTGTTTATGTTTGTTTTGCTTCCTATCCTCTTCCTTGTTTCTGCCCACCTCTTTGTGCCATATTTGTTGATCCTGGATCCCCTGGCTCTCAGGTCCTCTCCTTACCTTGCATGGCATGGTGCAGATTTCCACAGGCTGCTTTTTCTAGGACCCGGTCTGCTGGGTTCACCTCCTGCAGTGGTACTCAACCATTAGACTTCCTGGGAGAGCTTTTAAAACTCCTAATGCTCGTCCTGCACTTAGACCAATTACATCAGACTCTCTTGGGGTTCCCAGTCATTCCAGCCAAAACTGCTAACCACCAGACTGGTGAGAGGCACAGGTGGAGGATGAGAGGGAGGGAGGAAGGGAAAAAACCCTAGCTCTCCGTAGGGTTTTTTTTTTTAACATCTTTATTGGCGTATAATTGCTTTATAATGGTGTGTTAGTTTCTGCTTTGTAACAAAGTGAATCAGTTATACATATACCTATGTTTCCATATCTCTTCCCTCTTGGGTCTCCCTCCCTCCCACCCTCCCTATCCCACCCCTCCAGGCGGTCACAAAGCACCGAGCTGATCTCCCTGTGCTATGCGGCTGCCTCCCACTAGCTATCTATTTTACATTTGGTAGTGTATATATGTCCATGCCACTCTCTCGCTTTGTCACAGCTTACCCTTTGTGTGAGCTTTGGAGACTGTGCCCTCTAATCCTTTCATGTGGTTCTTGCCCTGGCCTCAGGTGGTTTCTTCACAGGCAGGTGTTGATCAGTACTCAGCTGGAGACTGCAGGGAAACTGCAGGGAATCAGTATTGCAGGGGAACCCTCTGCAGATCTTTGCAGCCCTCTCTCGATGTAGTTCCCTCCACTGTGGTACTCAGCCCTGCTCCCAGACTCTCAGCCCTGCCTCCTCAACTCAGGAGTCCTCTGTACCCTGTCAGACGGCATCTCTGATAGCTGCTGCCTCTCACCTATGGCTCTGCCCGCTGTGGGGGACCTTGAGCTCTGGTAACGTGGCCCTCACCCTTCATTCTTCGGACATGGACCTCGTGGAGGCTGTCTGTGGCTTTCTCACCGTACTCTGGCTTCTTGGCTCTTCCGCCACCTATCTAACCAAGCCCCCGAATTAAGATCGGTGCCTGTTTCCCTGATTATATCCTAACTTATACACAATCCTTAACTGCTTAGAACTTCTGATGCCAATCGCCGCAGTGAAGGAATAGAATGGAAATAGAAAAACTCAATTATTGATTTAAAAAAAAAACAAGCTGGTGGACCTTAAACAACTTTTTTCCCTTCTCATGTCCTAATGGAGTGTTACTTCTTATTTAAAAATTGACTTTCACCACAATAGAAAAAAAATGTTAAGGCTTAATTTCTCATAGTAAATTTGAACTCATAGTAAATTTGAAATTATAATTTACACATAATCTAAAGGAGTATTACTCTGTGTTGTTTAAAAATCAAACCCCTGGATATTTGTTACGTTTAGTTAAACAAACAGTTTATTTAGGCCTGGGGAGCCCCAGGTTAATAGGATGCAAGGATGAGCACTAAAAGGGTGGGAGTTGGAAAAGACAGGGAGATTGAAGGCCAGATGAGTGCTGGGATTAGGAAAAGGAGCTTTATTCTGGGTGCAGTAGGGAATTATAGCAAGGTTCAGAGCAGGGGAGGGCCACAGATGTTCATTTATTTGCAATGCAGTGGGTAACTTTGAAGCAGGGAGCCCACTGAGAAGGTTCTCAAAATCGTCTAAGTGAGAGGTGTTACAGTCCTGGTATGCAGCAGTAGCAGCAGAAATTGAGGGAGGTAAAATCAGTGCAGTGGTTTGATGTGGGAAGTGATGGTAGAGACCCCCATGTTTCAGCTTGGGTACAGTGGTTCCACTAAATCCTGTAGGAAATTCAAGAAGGAGATGCAGAATTGGGGAGAGGGTGGTGAGGCAATTAGAATCCAGTGTTGGGTGTGTTTAGCTTAAAAGTGGAACATCTAGATGGGAATGTCTAGATGACAGTTGACTATTATAAAACTTGAAGCTCAACAAAGAGGTTAGGATTGGGGGTACAGATTTGGGACAGTTAAAACCAGAAATATGGATAAGATCAGCAAGGAAACCTTGTGGTGAAAGAAGAGACGTGGGCTAAGGAAAATCAATTATGATTGTCTCCAAGATATTATTCTGAGTTTCTGATCTTATTGAAATGTTAGTTTATGTTTTATTGCTTAAAGTAAGTATCCTAATGCTTAAGAGGAATTGTGTTGTATGATACTTGCTGTACCTGTTTCCACATCTTGCTTCAGGAGCAAATGACTTTCTGAGCACCCCTCCAATGCCATTACCTGATCCAGGCGCCCTCTAGGAGTGTTTTATCAATGGACCTGAGACATAAGCAAGGGAGAGGGAAAAGTCAAGGGAGAGGAAATATAAGGAACAGAGATCGAAAGTAAGAAAATAGCGAGAGGAATCGCTGCTGTCTCCGGGGGAAGGTTTCTTCCTGTCCTTATTCATGAAAGGCAGTGTTACATAGTGGTTACAAGCATGGGCTGGGAGTCACGTTGCCTGGTTCAGAGCTTGGCTCTACCACTTGGAACCATGTGGTTTTGGACAAGTTATATTACTTTTTGTATCTCTGTTTTGTTACCTGTAAATAGGAGTATCATGAGTACTAACCTCTGATTTTTTTTATGGAGACTAAATGAGATAAAAACACAGCAATTGCTTAGAACAGTGACTTGCATATATTCAGAGTTCAGTTGGTTTTTTTATTATTACTTTGCCAATCTTCTGATACATTATGTTGCTTATGAGTACAAGACCCACTAGATCTGATAAAAATACAGTGACTTGGTATATTATCGGTTGTGTACAGATCCTTAAGGCTGCAAAGTTGTTTGTGGCTTTCAAAATAAGTAATTCCTCCTTAAAAACATTTTGGTCAAATTGAGATCTTCTCCCCCCAATTTGTGATGACTGTAGATTGTTTATATTCTCTGTGCTATTTTTTAGGGCTTGGTGACTAACTCTGTAATAGCTGGCATACAGAATGATTGTAATTGTAGCCATTATTATTTATATGTGGGTAGGTTTCTATTTTTTTCTATTCCTTTCCCACTTTGCCTTCAAAGATGTTGGTATTCATTTTTATAGGAAAAGTCTTTTAGAGCTATTTCAAGTATAGATTCTCATTATTAATCTGTAAGCTGTAGAGTCTCAAAAGTAGAAGAATTTATGATCAAGAGCTGAAAGGGCGTAATTTGGTTTTTATAGCCCCCTGGAAAGAACATCTTTGCTAAGAAATATATTACTATATTACATCATAGCTACCAGGCTGACTTGTTAATAACAGCATTACTGATAATTGAGCTATTCATAGTTCAGAATAAAAGGCCATTGTTGCAAGGTAGTGTAAGTGAATCCAGGGCTTTTAGTTATTGGTGTCATATTTGGTTTGTTTTCTCTTCCACCTTTGGTGGCTGCATTGAATGAGATACTCACTGAGTTAAAGAGAGCAGGACTAACTCCGAACGAGCTGTAGCTTTTGTAGTTGCAGGTGGCCCCCCTCACCGTCTCATGGGGCAAGGTGGGTAGTCCTTGAAGTGTGCCCCAGACAAGAGTAAAGATAGCTCCTACAAATTTTCATGACCTAGATAACCACTGTGGAGACAAATTCAGTAGTCCATGGTAATGTGCAAGTTGGACATTTCCTATGGCTTGAAAATTGCATATTAAGATATATATACCTGCCTAGAGAAACCTTTATACACACACAGAAGGACATGTACAAGGATGCTTATTACTTGCTTACTGCAGCTTTCTAACAGTGAGAAAGAGAATTAGTGTAAATATCCATCAATTGGGGAGTGGATACATTCAATATGGTATAAGCATAAGATGGAATATTATGGAGAAGTTAAAAGGAATGGACTAGATCAATATGTCAACATGGAAAGCTCTCAAAAATATGTTGAATGGGAAAAAAACAAGTTTCAGAATGATACACACTTTGGTACACTTATGCAGATTTTAACAATGCATTTCAAAAGTTACACATATTTTTATGGATATACCTAATCGTATAGAAAAACATTTACATTTATAGAGGGAAAATGCATTCTGAATTCATATTAGTCTTAGTTTTCTGGACAGGACATAAAAAGAAGGGACTGGGATGGGGAACAAAGAGGACAAGGAAAGCCCCCACTTTATCTGTAACATTTTGTTTCTTTAAGGAAATATAGCAAAATATTCATAATTTCCATTCTTGGTGCTACATATATGTATTCCCTACCTTTTTTGGTATTTTATATTGGAAAATAGCTTGAAGCTTAGGTCTCCTTAACAGTGGATCAATATAATTAACCTCCCATAAAAAGACCAACTCTGTGTGTGTGTGTGTGTGTGTGTGTGTGTGTGTGTGTGTGTGTGTGTAGCTGTATATGTTTTAAAGAGACACACTGTATCCACATATATCAGGTAAACATTGAGATTTTGTGCCACTAATATGTATATTGCCCATATATTTTTCCCTAAGTAGCATAAATTTAAGTGATTAAAAGCCTACTTTACGTAATTATCATGGCCTCAGGTCTTATTTCTTTCTCTTTAAAATGAAATCAGGTGCAAATTTATACTATCTCATTAGGAATTAGTGTCAGAATTATGCAACAACCCTGATTTGGGTCATAATCATAATATTGATATTTCTTTATATATAAAAAGAAATCAGGGTACCAAAAAGCCAAGTGGTATCCCAAAGATCATGAAGTTTATTGCTGACAGTGAGTCCAGGTATGAGAGTTTGCACCAGCTGTTTAATTATCTCAAGTCATACAGTGTCAACTTACTGCCTTTTTTGTACAAGTCAAAAACCTAAGCAGCTAACTATATTTCTACTTATCCTTGGAGTATTTGGTAGACTGTAATTATATAATTTCATTAGGATACTTTGAAGAGTAGATAAGAAAAGAAGTATTCTTAGAGCTTACTTCATAGCATACCCCTCCAAAGCCTTTCCAGCTGGAAGGAAGAATACCACCCCATTCTTATTTCTCAAATATTAATCATCTTTTCTCTGCCTTTTCTCTGCTGACAACAACATCTTTGAATAGTAATCTGTAGGCTGACAAACAGTAACTTCTTAACTTTTTCTTTCCTTTAGAAAGATAACATGTAGATGGAAGCGCAGACATTTTTGGAAAGTATCAACGTTAGGTTACGTTTGTCTGGGGACTGTATCTCTGGACCATGCTACTGTGTGTTGTGGACTGCTGAGTGCAGTGAGGACTCCTCAGCGATGGAGGGTTGGCATGGTTCTGGGTTACAACTGTGGATGTTGGCCAAGCATTTCACTCCTTTAAGGAGAATGAACAAGAGCAGGAAGCAAATTGGTCCAGTTTTGACTCCAGTCACCTTCCCAAGCCCTGGTAGGAGTGTTGAGTAGTCTAGTAGCTATCCTGTTTCCTTATATTCTTCTTTTTGCCAGTTCACCTGTAAAGAGTGCACACGTGTTTGTGTGTGCATGTCTGTGTGTGTGTGTGTGCATTTGACCTAGGTTCAAATCCCACACTTAACTGTATGTCTGACCTTGGGTAAGTCAGCAATTTAGCTTTGTTAAGCCTCAGATTCCTCATTAGTAAAGTGGTGGTAATAATTGTATGTAACTTCATAGCATTAAGATGAATGAGGTAATGCATAGCACATAGTAAGTGCTCCACTGTAAACAACAGGTAGTATTATCAATATTATTGTTATTATTAATTCACTCCTTCAACAAGTATTTATTAAGCACACACTAGGTGACAGACACTTTTCTAGGCCCTGGGGATATATGGAGTGTGTAATAAGATAGACAAAGGCTGGTCCTCATGGAACTAACCTATTGGGGTAGACAGTGAGCACTAAACAGATTATTTCATGGCTGATAATGATGAGTGATACATGGCAAAATTAATGCAGGATGAGGGTTCCCAGAACGACTGAGGAGAGGCAACTGTTTCGGCTTGACTCAGCCGGGCGGCGGCTTTCTCGGAGGAAGAGACACTGGAGCAGAGAGACATTTGAATAGAAGCCACCCAGTGAAGATGAGGAAGCCACAGGTGTGAATGGCCTAAGGAGAGAGTGAAGAATAATAGAAGTCAGCGAGGTGGGCAGGGCTTGTGCAAGGCCTCCAGGTCACACTGAGAGAGAGAATGTTTTTCTAAGAGAAGTGGGAAGCCATTGGTGAATGTGAGCAAGAGGTGACGTGAACACATTTCTACTTTGGTATTTCTTTAAAACACTTACATGGGTGGAGCATTTATTATTGTTTATCCTGCTCTAGTTTAGAAAAGTCCCATTTTACTTCATCCTCTGAGTTTCAGAGAAATTATCAGTTGTTCTATGAGTCATAAGCTGGTGACTCACGCACGACCTTTGTTGATTTAATGCCTTCAATCCCAGATGAAGATTTTTTTTTTTTAGCAACTTCAAAATTTCAGAATAGCCCTAGACTCTAGAAGATAAACAAAAGATAAAAATTTTAAATTAAAAAACCTCCAACCTTAACAAAAAATATAATTACAGTATAATATTAATAATATAGGGGCTTCCCTGGTGGCGCAGTGGTTGAGAGGCCCTCAACGTGGGCCTCTCACTGCCGTGGCCTCTCCCGTTGCGGAGCACAGGCTCCGGACGCGCAGGCTCAGCGGCCATGGTTCACGGGCCCAGCCGCTCCGCGGCACGTGGGATCTTCCCGGACCGGGGCACAAACCCGTGTCCCCTGCATGGGCAGGGGGACTCTCAACCACTGCGCCACCAGGGAAGCCCGATGGCTGTATCTTTAATGTTCTCTTGATGTTATTCACTCATAACTCGAGACCTTTATCCTACAGTGAGCCTCCATTCACCCTCAGAACTGTGGCCCCTGCGTTTCTGTGGGCCTGGAGAACCACAGTACCAGAGGGAATATGATGCCCAAAATAGCCTAATGGCTTAGGTGTGATTTTCTGTGCCTAGTGCTTATCTGTTAAGTACAGTGTAAACTGAGAAAGAAATCAAGCCAAGACTATAACAGCAAAGAAATCATTGTTATTGTATTTAACACAAATGCCCGAGGGTAGGATTGTTTTTGTTGCCTTACCTCAGGAATGCTACTGGTAGGTGGACTATACTTTATTCCACAAAGAAGATTCTTGTATCTTTAATAGGGAACAATTTTATGCTCAGTTTCCTCATTAGGCTAAATCAGAAAATCATTGTTTCCATTTCCAATTTCTAGATCACCGATAAAAATAAATGGAAATAATATTATTGTAGGCTTTACAATTTATACAGTTTTCATAAATATTTTTATTGTTACAACCACCTTGCAAAACTGTTAAGTTTTCTTATATTCATTTTACAGTGGTTTGATGAGAGCCTGATATCCTCCATTGGTGGAAAGACCATGTTGACTCCCAGGGGGCCTGGGGTGGAGCCCCTGAGAACCTGCAGTCAGGGTTCATGGAGCCCCAGGGTCTGTTCCTAATTGTGTTAGAGAGTGTGGGTATTAGGGTAGAGAACTGTGTTGCTGTGGACTGAATTGTGTCCCCCCAAATTCATATGTTGAAGCCCCGACCCCCAATGTAATGGTATTTGGAGTTGGGACCTTTGGGAGATAATTAAGGTTAGATGAGGCCATGAGCATGGGGTCCTCATGATGGGATTAGTGCCCTTATAAGAAATCACACTGGAGAGCTTGCTCTAGCTCTTGCTTTGAGCCATGTGAAGACAGAGTGAGAAGGTAGCCATATGCAAGCTAGGAAGAGGGTCCTCACTGGAAACTGACAGTGCTGGCACTCTGGTCTCAGACTTCCAGCCCCCAGAACTGTGAGAAAATGAATTTCTGTTGTTTAAGCCACCCAGAGCAGGCTGTGGCAGCCTGAGCAGACTAAGACATGTGCCTAAACAGACAGAGCAAGGAGAGCCTGAGGAGGGTATAGATGGCTGGGATTCCCAAAGATTCTAAGAGTCAGAGGACACTAGAGTAGGAGGGACCTGTGGCCCAGCATGGGGATGACAGTTAGAGTGGGTCTGGCAGTGGCAAACTTATTCTTCTGCTTGGGTACACATTCCTGGTAGCAGGTATACTGGTTGGTTGGTCAGAGCTACCATGTAAGCCTAGGAAGGAACAGATTTGCTAGGATTTGCCTAAGGTCCACCCTTTTGAGTGATGGAGTAGGGACTCAGCCCAGGGTGTCTGGCTTATAATTCCCATGCTCTTTTCAGTTTATCAAGAGCAATGTTGGTATTCATCAAAGTAGATGAAGACCAGTATCATTACTATTTCATTACTCAATCAAGTTACTATTAATTACTCTTACTCTTTCATTACTATTAAGTTATTATTAATAATTGAGTTATTCTTAGTTCTGTTAATGAGATTTTGTTAGAAACCTAACAATTTGTTTCAAGTACAGAGAGAATATTACAGCAAATCTCTGTGAAACAAGATGTTTAAGGTAGGGCGGCCATTAATATTTTTGTGTGTGAAAAAGAGCACCTTTTAAATTTCCCTGAGTTCCCGTCGAAGTCTTACACTCATGATGGAGGGGCTCTGCTGACCATGGAAAGGGCCTGGGATTTGACAGCAGAAGACCCAGAGTTGAGTCTTGGTTCTGCAATTTATTTAGACCTTGCAACTTGGTTATTAACTTTTCAGGGCCTTGATTTCTTCAGCTGTAAAATAGAATGAACGGTAACTCTTGCCTTTCCCATCTCAGAAGATTATTGGCAGGAATAAATGAGATACTAAGTGGGGAAAATGCAAACTGGAGAATATTACAAAAATGTTCGTATGGGGCAATGGGCATGGGGAGAGGCCTGCAGCAAACAGAAGCCTCAAGACTACTGATGTTGATGCTCTTTCTTCCCGAATGTCACAAAAAGAGGGGACAGAAGTGGCTACTGTCTACTATTCAGTTAAGTTCCCTGTTTTCAAAAAGAATAGCACAGAATTCCTAGTCACAAAAATCTGTTAGTTGACAAGTTTGGGGCAGGAGTTTATTGTAATTGTATTTGCATTCTTTTTTCCATACTTGAAAGATCCAGAAGTTCATGGTCACTTCAGGGAAGATGTTTAGCATTATGAGTTGGGATCACATTGAATTAAGTCTGGAAGTGAAAGTTCAAAAAAGAGAGGGAGATGGCCCCAAACCCAGTGTTGCTGGAGCAGTTGAGACCCCTCCCAGTGGGTTCTGTGGAGCCACCTCAGGGGTCGAGGAATGGAGAAGATCGGGGCGCCGTTCAGCGCCCCTGGGGGGTGAGCCCATCTCGGAGACTTCCCGGGCTCATCTAGAGACCTGCAGGCGTGGTGAGCAGAGCCTGTGCCTGTGGTCGGATCTACCCAAGACGCAGCCTCCTGAACTTCCCCTGTCTTTGTTCTCCTCTCACAGTCCTGTTCTCTGTGTGGGGTTGGGGGTGGGGAGTGGGGATGTGCCCCTGCATAGTTTCTGATCCTTATGCAACCCAAACCCTACACTCAACTTCTGATTATTTGATTTCAAAGCCTGCTTGCTCGAGGCAGCCCTTGTCCAGCCCACAGGTGGAGGCAGAAGTCCTGGCTCATCCTGTGTCCTGCCTCTGCCTTGATACCTGAGGCCTCTGGGGCTACATCAGTAGAAATGGTCTTTTGGTCCATTTCATCTCAGAACACAAAATTTTGCTGGGTAAATTTTTCTTTTGTGATCCAGGATATTGGGCAGCCGTTGAGTGGCATTTGTTTTTCTACTTTTCTCTTACCTCATTCCTACTAATCATTCATCCAAGTTTAAAATATTAACCATCTTCTAAAGTCAACTCAAACATACACCCAACTTCCTTAATCCAAGTGCACAGCTGCTACCAGAAGCATAACTAGGCCAACACAACCAGTCCCTGTCTCCACTGGTCCAATCCAGAGGCATTTCTTCAAGTCCGTGTCCAGGTTTGACTTCACGCAGGGGCCTTGGTGTAGGAACACAGCACATTGTTATTACCTACCGAAAGAGCCCCAGGGCAAGGGGGCAGGGACCTTGACCTTCCACTGGCCCACTAACAGTGGCCCCATTCTACCTCTCTGGACCTCTATTTCCTTGTCTCTCTAAAATAAGAGGATTGGACTTGATGTTGTGTCTTTGTTTAGTTCTACCTCTAATGATCTAACTTTTTACTTTGCTTGGTTTCAGTGTGTGAAAAACCACACATCGGATCTCACCCCTCCCTGCCCACCCTGCCAAGGACTCAGGCTTTGAATGGTTTTTGCTGATAAGTCAGAAATGTACACACAGCCGTTCATGCCAACTCATCCAGGCCATGCCATGACAACAGACTGTCTAGCCAGTGATTGGGGATGTGATTTATGATGGCAGTCGTTGGGATCGGTGTGTAGAGAATTTTGTTTCTCCGACACCAGCTGACTTGAATGGAAGTTAGAATCCTAAACCTTAGCCATTTCTCCATGCGCTGGCTCAGACAGAATTTGTGAAAGACTTGGCTGCTCTTGGTGAAATATGTGCATCGTATTTAATGGTAGTTTACACATTTGCAAGATGTTTGCAGTTTTTCTTGACGTGCTTATTTGATCTTTTTAAAACCCCTGTAGTATAGCCGGGGCGGTTAGGACCATTCCTGAGAAAAGTCCACTTCCGGGATGTCCGTGCCCCGGATTCCACCACTTCAGCCCAGGTGCAGCATACGTCCCACTGTGCTGCTCCTTGTGAAAACACATTTATTAGCACTGTTTGTCAAAGCCTTTCATTTTACACCAACCCCTGGAAAAGTAAATAGCAATCCCCTAGATAACGTAAATGAATAAATATAGTCAGACTGGGTTGTACAAAATGCTAACAATCCTCTGCGAAGGGTGCAGACTCACTCTCTGACTTTAGAGGCCAGAGAAGCTGCCACTGGTATCACAGGCTCTATTTCTGGTCCACAGAGTTAATGGCTCTTGAGTAAAACAACAACAACAACAAAAAACTGGCGCTCTTTACTAAATTTTATTTCATGTTGGAGTTGTAAGTAGCCTTGGAAGTCATTTGTGAGCTGAATTGTGTTCCCTGAAAATGCATATATGTTAAAGTCCTTATTCCCCAGTACCTCAGAATGTGACTGCATTGGAGATAGGGTCTTCAAAGAGATAAATTAAAATGAGGCTGTTAGGGTAGATCCCAATCCAATATGACTAATGTCCTTATGAGGAGAAGAGATTGGGACACAGACACATGCAGAGGGAAGACCATGTGAGGACACAGGGAAATGTTAGCCATCTACAAGCCAAAGAGAGAGGCCTCAGAAGAAACTAATCCTGCCAACACCTTGATCTCAGACTTAGAGCCTCCAGAATTATAAGAAAATAAATTCTGTTGTTTAAGCCACACACTCTGTGGTATTTGTTACAGTAGCCCTAGCAAAATAATACAGTCAGGTAGGCCCAGCTTCATCCCAGGTTGGTTCACTTCCCCCTAATCCTTGGCAGATTGTTACTAAGCCTTTGTTTGGGCCCTTCTGGTGATATGGAACTTGCTATCTCACAAGGTAGCTAAGATCTTGTGTCCCTTAGGACTCTTTCACTTGAGGTGGCAGAAAACCTTACCCAAAGTGGCTTAAGCAAAACAAGGAGTGTATTGTCTAACTTAAAAGTCTAGCACATGGCCATAGGTGTGGCTCTAATCGGGTCTCAAATGATGTGATCAGAGCCTGGTCTCTCCCTCTACTAGCTCTGCCTCCTGTTGGGTAGGCTTCATTTCTAGGCTTACACCGGAGGTCCCAGGCAGGTGCACATCTTCCCAGGATCAAGTCCAGTTGAAAAGAGAGAATGCCGCATTCCCTTAGTTTCTGCTTAGCAGCTAAAACAACAATATTGTACTGACTGCTCTCAGGTGTGGGCTAACACAGCCCACACCCTGTTCAGCAGTAAAGCCCTTCACATATTTGAATGTCCCTCCTGCCGCTTTGCTTCTCCAACTCCCTCAGGGATTTTCCCCAGAACATCTTATCCCAGACTCTCCTCTTTTTAATCTTCCCCCTCATTCAAACTCCTTCCTTTTTTTTTTTTTTTTGTCAGCGATCTCCTAATTGTACCCACTTCCTGCTGTGGTCTGGCCAAAGTCCAGAACAGTAGGATTATTATGTCCTTTTGGTTTGGTCATGATATTCCTTCAGCCTGAATTTTGATGAACTTGTTTAGTTCCCTCAAATTTAGCTTAGGGTCAACTAAAACTCTTGAGGCCTTTTTCAAATTAATTGCTGTGACAAATGTCAATGATTCTTGTTTGGAAATTATAGAATTTGTATTTTATGTATACCTCAGGCCATCGCATGGAAAATTTTTAAACAAAATCATGGTGTACGTGGGTGTGTGCTGTCTATGTATGTGTGTTTGGTCATTTGACTTTTACCCTAATGGAAGGTATAACAACAAAACAGCATATTGTATCTTTTAAGTGGTTGGGTTCCATTAATCAAGGTTCTATTTTGTTTTCAGCATCCTTATTTTTCTACCTAGAGATATACACAAGCTAAGAAAAAGTGGGCAGATAAACGAAAAGAGCAATGCAAAGATGTAAATATGGCCAGGAACCAGCACCGTGACCCGGCTGACGGTTACTAGTATTATACTCTTAGCTTAGCTTATCTGTCATTTGAAGAGGAAAGATTTGAAGGCAGCAAAATAATGACTTAAGACCAGCAGAGACTGAGACTTCACTTTTATCTTTTCTTTTTCTAGCAGGAAAAAATAGAAGGAAGTATTAGTAGCTGCAGAAAACATACATAGCTAGATGAATATTCTTTTTCCCCCATTTACTCTTCTGATACACAGTGTGGTTCTTATTCTCTGTTCTACAAAGATGGGTCACTGGCCAGCTACATACACCTGTTTGGCGATAGAAGCTTGGTGGCTTCCAGGGTCTCTACTGGTGATCCCTTTGGCTATGCTGTGGTTGGTATGGCAAGGCCACTGACTCTTTGAGCTCTGTGGCTTACATGCTAACTCTTATTCTGGTGAGATAGGCTTGTGGGTACCCAAGATCCTTGTTATCTGCTTGTGCACATGTGTTGAGGATCCATTGCATGGTGCTTCAGGATGCCCCGCAAAAGCAGACTGTAGTCAGCTATTCGTTGAACTATTCCTTGTCCACATAAATGACTGAATACTTATCTTCGAGCGTAGCCTGTTAACATTAATCAAAAATATTGCCAAATGTGGACATCCATTTTATCAATCATTCTATTTCTAGGCCTCGTTTATAAGTCAATTCATTCTTTCACATACCCATCACTTATTCCTGTACCATGATCAAGTGTCTTATACATATATATATAATTACAAGTATGCATATATAATTACCAATATAATAGGTGGCTATGTACACATACAATTACAGGCATAGTATATGCACAGTTTACATTTATATCGTGTTCACCACCATACGCCTGGCACTTAACACAGAGTATGTTCATTCAGTAAATATTTGTTGTGTGATGTTCTGGTTAAAGTATTTATATTTTCCCTCTAGTCCATGACTATTTATTGAGTGCCTGCTAGGTGTCAAGCACACGAGATAAATCTGAGCCGACATAATATGAAGTAGACATCACTCTGCATGGAGCATACAGTCCAGTTGTCAATGGACAGTTACAACTGAGATAAGGGTTATGAGGAGAGATAAGGGTCATGCAGAAGGAGCTGAGTGAGAGCTGAAGGAGGAGTAGGAATCAGGTCACAGGTAGGGATGGGTGGGGACAGTGGCCCAGTGGGTCCACTGGGAATTCACGTGGCTAGAGGACAGAAGCTAGGCAGTGCACTGTGCCAGACAGTCTACCAAAAAAGATGTTTTATAGTAGAATCTTTTTTTTGGTGGTTCTTAGCGGTTTTGATTCAAAGGTTCCCATTGTATTACATATAATACTTTCTGATGATCCAAGTGGCTCTTGAACCAAATGAATACTTTTCTTAAGTTTATCTCTATAGACTGCCAATTTTCTTTGTCCAGAAAGAGCACAATCATGGCAATGCTGAATAGTTCATGTGCCTTTCTTAATTTGTATGAATCTTTGACTTACACCCAATCTCATAACAGATTCAAAAGATGGAAATAATATTGAATATTAATTAAGCTAGAATGTTGTATTATTTTTAAACCAAAATAGAAACCCAGATAATGATCCCTTCAGGTTGGAAAACCATGGGTCAAGCATCATACATCATTTACTGTGCCTATTTATAGCTACATGAAGCACAGCGACTAATCTCTATTCTTTGAGAAGGTAGATACACACATGGGAAGGAATTCAAGAGTTCTAAAAGATATTCAGTAAAGTCTCTCTCCCACCTTTGCGACAGTTCCCCAGCTCCACCCCCCACCCAGAGCCCATCAGTGATATGCGGTTCTAGTGTCTTCTTCCAGAGATAGTCTCTTCACATGTAAGTGCATAATACATGTGTATGTAACTCTCCTTCCCTGACGTGAGGATTACAGTGCTGTACTTACTGTTCTGCAGTGACTTTTAGCTCGCTTTAGGTGACAGTATCAAATAGTTAGTGGTTGGTGGATTAATGATAAGATGTAACATATTCACAACTTAAACATTTTGAAACACAAAAATATAAAAACATTTGCTAATCTTTGGTTGTAGGGCCAAACATTTTCTTTGAAAATGATTCTGTTATTGGGGTTATGATTTCCATCAGTTTTGGCTTCTTTTGTGTGGAACACAGACATAAAGATACTTTAAAAACAATTTGGGTACAGAATTCTATTAGTTTTTAAATTATTATTATTATTTTTTTTTGCGGTACACGGGCCTCTCACTGTTGTGGCCTCTCCCGCTGTGGAGCGCAGGCTCCGGACGCGCAGGCTCAGCGGCCAGGGCTCACGGGCCCAGCCGCTCCGTGGCATGTGGGATCTTCCCGGATCGGGGCACGAACCCGTGTCCCCTGCATCGGCAGGCGGACTCTCAACTACCGCGCCACCAGGGAAGCCCAAGTTTTTTTATTATTTTAACCTAAGTTTTTAATGGCTGCCTTCCCATGCCTAATTTGATAGTTTTTTCCCCATCTTTTAAATGTTATTTTTACGTGATTTTCAAAAAGTACATAACTCACTATGCAAACTCAAAATCTACAGAAATACACTCCTTAGACAATGAATGGTCTGTAATCACAAATCTCCAAGGTAACCATTGATCATGGTTTGGTGTCTGTCTCCTTCTAGATTTGTTTAGGTACTAATATAACTTGAATATGGAGACACACACACACACACACACACACACACACACACACACAGGACATTTTATGATACAGTGACCAGGAAGCCTTTGTTTTAAGGGACTTATCTAGTGCTTCCCGATAGGAGGTGTTTAGAAATGTGTGAGGGGGCATTTTAGTTTTTTCAGAGACTGTCACTTAGCGCCCAAGGGCCAGGATCCTAAACATCCCCCGGTGAATGGGTGGGTCCCATATGATAAAGAATATAGCATCCAAAATGATGGTGGCCCATCGAGAAACGCTGTTTTCATGGAAATAGTGCTTCTTTTTTGTCCTCATGTTTTATCCATTTACATAAGATTATATTAAATTACTTTACTATAATTCACTGAGCACTTGAGTAAGGCAGGCTCCTTTTGAGTACAAGGTGAAAAAGACACAGTCCTTGCTTCCCAGGAACTCACGGTCTTCTGTGTATAGCACTTGTAGATTGTGACAAGTACTCTAATGGAAACAAAGAGTATAACAGAGGAAGAGTTATACCTGGGGACATTTGAGATGGTGAGATAGGATCAGTTATACCTGGGGACATTTGAGATGGTTTCTTAGAAGAGATGAGCACTTTCAAGTGTAGGACTCTCACAATCAGAGATACTAGTGCCCAAAGTCGTGTCTTGGAAGAAGGAACAGGTGTGTCATCAGCTCTGCCACTTCTAGGTGAGCACTGGGCATGGGGTGTGACAGCTTCTGCCACATGTTGCTCAGGTCATTGACTCTAGGCCACGTCTTCACTCTGGTTGCTTTTGCTACCACTGTGGCATGAGAAGTGTCCCATGATGGTAGCTCGGGCCCTGTGCTTAGGGTGGGAGTTCCAAGGAATGCCAGCTAGGATCCGTTCAAGCCAGCCAGCCCTGGGTATGGGACACAGGGTAGAGAGGACAAGAAAGGGGAGGCAGGACAAGAGATTCCAGACAGTGACAGTAAAACCCTATTCTGCTACATAGAGGCAGAGAAATCCTGGGAGGACACCCACAGTGACATTACATCATGCAGGTTGGTTGGGAGGAGGGGGATGAATATGAAAAAACAGTAATTTTCGAGACTAAAATTTAACTCTTCAAGGCTTACACCTTCTAGTTTAGTTATCTTCTAAAGAGTTTGGATTTATATTTTCCTACTGATAAAGCTGACAGTCGGGAACATCATCTTACTCTAAGGTTGTCAGTATCAGGTGATTATGCTGGAAATAAGCTTCATTCTTGGGGAGGAGGGCACTGCTTACGCTGAATGCTTGCATTAAGCATCAGAATCCTGACCTTAATTAGCAGCTGGTGTCTGTCTGCTCTAGAAAGACACCTGTAGCAATATCTGAAAGAACTTTTTTTTTTTTTTAATTGACAAGTTCATATAGACCATAAAAGGATGATCTGGGAATGATGGAACCCAGCCTAAGGGTGAGTCCGTTTACTGTTTACCATACAGAAAACCTAAGCTGACTCATACATGAGGCACTTCTTTCCCATTAGGAACTGGTGTTCCTAGTGAAACTCTAGCTAGGTGACATTGTCCTCTAGCTGAGGACCTTGTCCTAGTGGCCTCTAACCTGTCAAAATATTACTTTCTGAATCATGGTTCGTTGCTAGTCTGTCTTTTTTTTTTTTTTTATGAATTTATTTATTTATTTATTGGCTGCATTGGGTCTTCGTTGCTGCAGGTGGGCTTTCTCTAGTTGCAGCGAGCGGGGGCTACTCTTTGTTGTGGTGTGCGGGCTTCTCATTGTGGTGGCTTCTCTTGTTGCGGAGCACAGGCTCTAGGCACGCGGGCTTCAGTAGTTGTGGCTCATGGGCTCTAGAGCGCAGGCTCAGTAGTTGCGGCGCACGGGCTTAGTTGCTCCACGGCATGTGGGATCTTCCCAGGCCAGGGCTTGAACCCGTGTCCCCTGCACTGGCAGGCGGATTCTTAATCACTGCGCCACCAGGGAAGTCCTGCTAGTGTGTCTTCATCTCCACCCAGCCCTGGAGCAACACTTCTGTGCATTGGAACACTGTGTCTTTGTGCGAGGGCTTGTACCACAGATTGAGCTCATGTTCAGACTCCATCTGCAAATGCTCCATGTCTGGTTGATAAGAACCATCCTTATCCAGGGCATTTTGTTTTCATCCAGTGTTTTTTCTTTTTTGAGGAACTTTTCTGTTTCTCCATTAGAGGCTTTGCAACATGCTTGCTGCCAATTACTCATTCAGCTGAGAATGGGTTCTCTTTGCGTGGTGTTGCTCTTTCATCTCATATATCTGAGAGCATTATAGGATAATCCTACTTAAATCTTTCTCTGCTGCTCATAACCTGTATTGTCTCTGGAATAGAGAATAATTTCCGTATTGGATCTGGGCTGGAAAAGTTCACTTATCTCTTCATAAATCCTTAGACTTTGATCCGTCTTACATCTTTCAAATACCCTCTCTGCCTGCAAATGCTTGAGGTTTTATGGTTAACCTTTCTATTGTTCCCTCTGCCTGTGATGCTTGTCCCTCCTCCTTTGTCCGTTTGCTTCTAACCCAAGTGTCCTGGGACCCCCAGGGGTAGCTAAGAACCTCTCCTTTGTGTAGCCACAGCACTTTGTGCAGACCTCTTAGGGTATTGTATTTAACTTATTTGCTTCTGTGCCTGTCTCCCCACTAGACTAAGTTCCTTGCAGGCAAGGAGGATTTCTCTTCATTTTTATTCCCTTTCATCCAGCACAGTGTATGTTACATAGTGGTATCTCAGTTAATGTTTATTGAGCAAAATTCATGTTCTTTGTAATTTAGAAATGTTCTCAGGGGTTATTCAGTCATGTTATATTATAGATGGTTTAAATTAGAAAAGTAGGACATCATAATTAACCCACACTCTGTTAGGAATTGCTGGATGACTCACAATTAATTGCTTCTGTATCTTGAATACTGTCATTCTGAAAAACCAAATAAAACAAAAAAGTACCAGTTTCATTATAAGATAATCACCAATCAACTTACCCTGTCAACACTGTGGGTTGTGGTTTTGTAAGAAATTAGAAACTCGTAAGTACTTTTCTCCTACCATTATATTTTGCTCAAATAAAGAATCAAGGAGTTTGACCAGTGATTTGGGTTTTCCATGGTGTAGTGTTTTCTGCTGAATCATCTGCTCCTTACCAATTGTGTTCTTTATAGATCAGTTATCTATAACACCTGTTCTAAAATTGTCTTTATTTCTTGTCTACTTTTGTACTTACTGACTTCTTGTTGTGAAATAGGAAAGCAATGATGTTGTTTCTGAGCTATTTCACTGTAAGTGTTCAATGGGTCTCTGTATGTCACTGAGAGGCATTTTTCAGACTATTTTTCTGTATTTCCAGACCTCTTAATGCTCAGGCAAATTCTAGGACTCCAAACATATGCTCTATATTCAGCATAAAGAATTTGTCCAGAAGATGATCTAGTAAAACATATTATAAATTCCTTTTTATTAGCAAATCCTTAATTTCATGAGTGTGCATGTATTCATTTCCTAGGGCTGCCATAACAAAGCACCACAGACTGGCTTTAAAAAATAGAAATTTTATTTCCTTACAGTTCTGGAAGCTAAAAGTCCAAGATCAAGGTGTTGGCAGGATGTATGTCTTCTGAGGACTTCTATCCTTGGCTTGTCTTCCAGTGTCTTCATCTGGTCTTCCCTCTGTGTCTGTCTCTGTCCTAATCTCTTCTTATCAGGACACTAGTCATGTTGGATTAGGGCCTACCCATATTACATCATTTCACCTTAATCACCTCTTTAAAGGCCCTATTGCCATATCTAACCACACTCTGAGATACTGGGGGTTAGGACTTAGACCTTCAACATATGAATTTTGGAGGGGACACAGTTCAGCCCATAACAGTGAATACTACGGCAGTTTAAATATCCCATTCAGATATTAAAGAGATTCTTAGGTTGCTGCAATACTTTTCAGGGATTATTCAATAAATATGTTGTCTACTTCTTTCCCTTTTCATAGATCAAAATGCTGCCTTCCTTTCTGCTCATCATTTTACACTTGCCGATTTTTTTAAGCCACTGGCTTCGCCAGAAGGGTTGGTGAGGGAGGAATGCTAGTGTCCTCTCTTGGAATTCTGGGATAAAAGTTTTATCAGAAAAAAGAAGGATACTTGGACACTTTTCTTTAAAATAATAATAAGAATAGTAATAATAATACCTTTTATTGAGTGCTTATTATGGGCAACTCACTGTGTTGTAATTATCACAAGCCTGCAGAGTTGATGTTGTTGTCTACTTGATATATGAGGAAATTGAGGCTCTAGGAGATGAAGTAATTTGCGCTGGATATTTCTGATTTTGTGTTTTCACCTTTACAAAGAACTATCAGTTCTTTGGTCCCAAAGAACTATCAGTTGTGAGATTACAAACATGGAAAAGAATTGAAAGGTATATCAAGCTCATAGTCACTGGGCTGGTTGGTGGCAATCCGAGACCTAAGGGTCCGAGAAATTACAGACTCCAGTGGCTGAATTCCATGGGGGTAGAGAGAGGTTTGAAGGCATAGCGCAACCTACCTCTTATGTGTTACTTAGGGCCAGGCCCTGTGGACTGTGGCCTGGATTGAATAGCGGTTGTCATGGTAACCCTGATTCAGAAGTGGGCTCAAAAGAAAGGTATAGGATAGGCAATATGAACACAAGGAAGATGTAGTACCAAATCTTTTTATGATGGGATTATGGGCAAGAATTACTTGGAGCTGCTTAGAATGAGCTAGGTCAGTGGTTCTCCACCTTTGGCTCAGTATCTGAATAACCTGGGGAGCTTTCAAAAGCACGGAGCCTGAGTTCCAATCCTAAAGAGCCTTAACTGAGGGTGGCATGGGCCTCAATGCTGTAGTTTTTAACAGTTGCCCGAGTAAATCTGATGTACAGGCAGAGTTAATAAGAACTAGTGAGCTAGGTCAGAGGTTGGCAAGCTATGGCCAGGGGCCAAATCTGGCCTACTGCCTGTTTTGTAGGACCCAGGAACTAAGAAAAGTTTCTATACTTTCAAGTGGTTGAAAACAAAATCACAAGAAGCATACTATTTTGTGATACATGAAAATTACATGAAATTTAAATTTCAGTGTTCATAATTCGAATTTTATTGGAACACAGCCATCCATGCTTATTCATTTACATACTGTCTATGGTTGCTTTCATGCTACAGCAGCAGAGTTGAGAATGTGCAAAAGACCTACAAGACCTATTTACTATATGGCCCTTTATAGAAAATCTTTGCTGACCATGAGTTAGGCTAAGTTGATGTCATCAGCGGGGCTGCCTTAGAACCTGGAAGGAAACATATTTGTGTAACTTGTGTGTTTGTATAGTGTATTTTGCATTTTAATCTCCTGTGGGCTTTTCGTTGCTGTTTCCTAGCATTGGGACCCTGGCTGACGGATTTATAGCAAGTTTGTTCAGCAAATTTTTTATCAAACAGGTTTGAAACATACTTTTTTCTTCAAAACATACAAGTAAAAAGAGCATAAAGTCCAAAGAATATGACAACCCAGACCTTTTCGTTATTGAAGAGCTAAATCCATTCTAATATCCATTTCCTATCCCATCCCCACCCCCTCAACCCTTTTGTTGTCTTTCCCCATATTTCTTTCCACTCCATATTTGCAGTTAATACCAGCTGGATGCCTCAGAGCATTTCGTTTCCTTGATCCAGTGTTGGAAAAAGAGGACACTGTTTATAAGAATGATTTTAATATAAAAATACAGTTGAGTAAGATTAGGAAAATACCACTGATTGTCCAATTGGTTTATTTCTTTTACCTTCTAGTTTTCATCCACTTGGATTTAGAACACAAGAAAAGCATTAAGGTTGGGGAAAATTAACAGAAAATGGAAAACAACCAAGAAAAAGAAATCCCCTGGGTTGTGTTTTTGTAAAGAGAAGTAGCCACCATTTGCTTCCAAACCAGCCTGTCTAGTTCAGAATGAGAGAGATGGTAACCTTATGCTTGGATTCACCGTTTAAGGCCTTTGTTTATTTTGTTTTTACTCAAAATTTTTGTGGTGGTGATTGTGACAGTGAAAGCTAGAGGCTGATATATATTTATCAATTTTGTAAACATGTGATATCATGGATTTTTTTTTAAAATAATGAACTTGTATCAATTGAACTGATAGGAAAAAGTGTTTGATTTCCAAATAGTTATTATTCATCATTGGATGACAGTTTTCAATGACCTTGAGAGTCTCTTTGTGAAACTGCTTGGTGTCTTGGGTATTGCAAGCGGGGCCACATATTCACATGTTCTCATTTTTAGCCTGTCCTTCCCCCATCATAGTGAAGTGGCTGCAATCCCAGGCATATTTACCCTACAGCCACCTGGAAGGAAGCCAGCAATGTCATTACAGATGGCAGTATGCCCAGACTATCTTAAAAAAGCATCATCTCTGCTACTAATTAAGTTTCAGGAAGGGTGATGTTTGCTTTTATATTAACAAGCATTTTGAAAAGGCTGAGAGCAGATATGTTAGAAGCAGTTTTCTTATTCCTAAGAGTTTATGGTTAAATTTAATTGTCCTTTAGCTTCCCCACTTCTGAGTTTGGAACACTGCCTGCTGGATGATGGATGTTTTGGGCAGGGGAAAAACTAGGTGATATTTGCATGTTTTGTATCTCTACCAGAGCCTCAACTTATTTTCCTTTGCTTTTTTTAGGGTTCTGTACATTGGCCTGGCCTGCAATACTGCTCGCTATATTTATATTTCCTACCTGGAAAATGCCTGGACTGTTCTCCCCATGGAAGTTCTTCAAGGCAAGTTAACAGTTGGAATTAGAATTATTTTTCTACGTGAGTTATGACTACATGAAAGTTCAGTGGCCCTCAGCATCTGACTCTACAAAGGAAGGGCAGAGGCACTGTTATAAGTTTGAAGTGGTTGTGAAGGAACAGGTTACGTCAGGGCGCTGGTTCTTCAGTTCCTCTGAGTGTTCTGTGTTTGTTTGTTGATTATTTCCCACACCCTTCTGTTTAAACAAAGAAAGAGGAACTCTGCAATAAACTCTCATGTACAGCTGTTAGGTGTACACATCCAAAGGTGGTTTTAAATATAAAACGATTTATATTTTAAAGATTTTGGTATTTTTGTAGGTTAACTATACTTACTGAAAAAAAAAAGTCATAATTATTATATTTCTTCAGTTACTTTGATCACACCTAGTGATTTGTAACACAAGCTTTATAGTCAGGCTGTTGTTTTCCCATGCACCTTTAAAATCTTTGCTCAAATATCCCGACCTGAGTTCTTCTCTTTGCTTCACTGGACCCTTCAACATGTAACTTTGAAAAAAATTTCTTGCCATGTGGCTTAAGAGCAGTGAAAACATTGATTTCTATTCATTAGCTCATATAATCCAGACTGTATCCTGAGAAGTTCTGTTAGCAGCTTGGCTAAACCATTTGGTGATTGGCATTATGATTAAAATAAAGGTTCAGGATAACATCATTGGAGTTGAGGTCTTCCGGGGCTGCCCAGGCTCCTAAATCATTAATTGTACCAAACAGTCTATGACTATATACAATTTTATTAGCGTTATAGATTGCCATTGTCATTTTCCCTAACCCTGAGGATGCAAATGCCATACAGTCAACATAATTCTTTATCATAGTATCTAAGATGAAAGACTCACAATTATATATCTAAACAAAATGTATAAAATGCGAAAGCTCATTCACCAAATCCCATCGTGGCAATGAAAAAAAAAACCTGTCCTAATTGAAAGGAGACATAATTTATAGTCACATTAAAATTATAAAATTCAAATATGGACACACTTTAAAGGTGCTTTTCTCAGGTCTGATGCAGTGGTATAAATGATGAAAAGAGATTTTGTTTATAAATATATAGAAAATGGAAATTTGGTCTTATAATAAGAAATTATTGTTTGTAATAATTAGAACTCTTGAATAGTCTTGAGGTGGGGGCATACATCTCAGTATTGTGTCATGTAAGAAAAACAAAGCACAGAATATGAACTGCAGGAAAGAAATGTGCAACAACAAGGTATAAGCAACACAGCCTTAGGGGTTCCCACCTCTAATTCTGACTCTATTCTGTGAGGCAGGGTGCTCGCCTGACTTAACTGCTTTATTTATTGGTATGACACCACGTGCAGACTCTTACTTAAAAAAAACAACAAAAAACAAAAAAACTGGTATACCTGTTATAATAATACATGCATAGACCTTTTTCTTTCCTTTTAATTTAATATGAATTAGATAAAAAAGGATGGTTTGCATTAGTGACTTAAGAAAATAGAGCAGGGACTTCCCTGGTGGTCCAGTGACTAAGACTCTGCGCTTCCCAGTGCAAGGGGCCTGGGTTCGATCCCCGGTCAGGGAACTAGATCCCACATGCCGCAACTGAAGATCCTGTGTGCCACAACTAAGACCCGGTGCAGCCAAATAAATAAATAAATATATATATATTAAAAAAAAGAAAAGAGAGCAAAAGAGAGAAGCTTTTTTAAAACAGTGGTTAAAGAAGACATAACAAGAGAAGAATTTTATAAGAGGGAAAAAACAAATGCTGTTGTGAATCGAAAACATCTTTTTTCCTGTTAATTTATTAAAGATATGTTAAATAGCCACCAAGAGTCACGCAGCATGCTGAGTGCTGGGAATATAATTAAAAAACAATATATTAACTTAGGCCTCAAGGTCTCACTGTTCTGGAAGCCAGATGTATAAATACATAATTGCTACCCAGTGTGTTAGATGGAATCAGAAAAATGTGCCAGGTAACAGAGAAGGAGCTCCATGGAGGGAATGATTAGCTTTGTGAAGCAGAGAGTGGGAGGATGATATTATTAAAAGATTCCCCAAGGAAATCACAGATAAGCTGGATTTTGAAGGGTGACCAGGACCCCACCCGGGGGCCTAAAGAGAAGCAGACATTTTGGCACAGAGAAGAGCCACATGCCAAAGCACAGCCGTGGAGGGTGGAACGGCATCTCAGGGAACCTGAGTGGGAGGCTTTGGCTAGGGCTCGATGGGTTTGTCATCCTAAGCTGCTGACCCGGTACATATTTTTTTTTTTTTTTTTTTGCGGTACGCGGGCCTCTCACTGTTGTGGCCTCTCCCATTGCGGAGCACAGGCTCCGGACGCGCAGGCTCAGCGGCCATGGCTCATGGGCCCAGCCGCTCCACGGCACGTGGGATCTTCCCGGACCGGGGCACGAACTCGTGTCCCCTGTATCGGCAGGCGGACTCTCAACCACTGCGCCACCAGGGAAGCCCCCCCAGTACATATTTTTATAATATGTATTTATGTGCACCTTAGGGCAGGTATCCCTGCTTCCCGTGGCAGGCTACAGTTCATACCTCTGTGTTTCATTTTATTTCCCCCGGGCCAGTAGAAACCTAGCTACTGATCTGAAGCAAGTAAAAAGGGGGAATCTGTAAATACGGGGAGTCTCCACATCTAACACGGGGCTCTGTGACCAGTTCCACAGAGCTCTTTGCGTCTAAAACTGGAGGAGACGGTTTCATTCCCTGGCAGAAGTGAGTGCTGAGTGTTTGGGCTGTACAACAAAAAATCCCTTGCCTTTGTTTGACCCATGCCCACCCTACGGAAAACAGTGGATTATCTATGTGGAATAAATCCTGTTTCATAGGAACACACTTCTGACTGAACGGGTTTGTTTTTCCAGTCTGAACTCTTCCAGATTTACAAGCTCATCCAAATGACTTTAAAGTCCCTGTGCTTAAGGCAGCTCTACTTATGATGCAGTAAAACAAGAAATGATGACAAAACACGGAATGATTTAATTACAGGACTAGCCCGCTATCATGGTAGATGCCCCTTAATCCCTTGACTGGAACTGCTACCTGACGATTTCCAAACACCCAGCCTTAGGAGGGGGGAGGGTGGGGAAGCAGGACATTGGCTCTCATCACTGATGGTCGTGACACTGAACAGTCAGCACTTCCACTCTTTGATTCCGGCCCCAGCGCCACACAGAGGGTTTTCTTAAAAAATAGAGGTGAGGGGTTTCCCTGGTGGCGCAGTGGTTGAGAGTCTGCCTGCCGATGCAGGGGACACGGGTTCGTGCCCCGGTCTGGGAAGATCCCACATGCCGTGGAGCGGCTGGGCCCGTGAGCCATGGCCGCTGAGCCTGCGTGTCTGGAGCCTGTGCTCCGCAACGGGAGAGGCCACAACAGTGAGAGACCCGCGTACCGCAAAAAAAAAAAAAGAGGTGAGGTCTAGCTCTTCAACCTTTCACCCCGTGCCTCATCCCTAAAACACCATGAGAACTAGTACCACCTAGTGGAGCAACGGGAGGAGACAAGGGATGTGCTTTATTCCATATCTCTGGCTACTCATCTCTTCCTCTTTGGGGTTACCCGTAACTGATGGAGGAAGATTCCTTGTTATCCTTCATTCCCTGAAGCTCTTGATCATCATCTCAGCATGTATCTCCTCAGGCTATGTTGGTAATAATTAGCTGATGGGATGGGGATAAAGCAAATTTCCTCCTCTCTAGACCCCTAGGAAGGAGGCTATGTGGGTAACTATTTTGGGGTCAAGGTAAGACTGTTCGGGATTATGAGGATGTTTCTTTCCTATGGTCTTTCTCACATTTAGCAGCCAGTGTCTCTTGCAGCCTTTTAGCCGTTCACTTGTCTTTTGCAGCAAACATGTTATTCAGTAGGCAACGGGTGCCACCATGTAAAGAAGCAGAAGATGTATTTCCTACTCATAAGGAGCCTGTAATTTATTTTAAAAAGACACAGTGGGTCTAAGTGCCTAAAAGCATTGCTGGGTGCAGTGGAGGGGTTAGGATAGTTTATATTTATTTATAGGATCTCATTTTAAGAACCCACATGTTTTTCTCCTTTACTTCTGTACGAGAAGCATTTAAACATATTCTTGATTGTGATCCGGAGTATACACTTCTGATAAAAATCACAGTCAAATTTTTTATGCTCATTTGTATGCCGGTGTTTGTTGTGAATCCTTGCAAGACTTTGAGATGGATGTGATTCAAATTATTTTTGCTATTAAAATGTATTTAAGGAGAGTAAGGCCAGACCAGGGCTGCTGTAACTAAAGAGGTCCTTTTGTGGTGCTCAAATTAATGGCTCAAGCACTGAAGGGTGAAAATGAGGTCTGTGTCGCGTCCTTCTCTGCAGATTGCTTGATCGGTAGGATCTGGGTTAAGATTATGATGAAAGATAGTTTTTTAATGTCACCAGTAGGAAAGCTTGAACTGACATTTATGAAGCTTTACTCTCTTATTTAGTATGCCTACTCAGCCGAGTGAGAATCATGTTTTCCTTCCTCTCAGGAAGAACATGGAGAAATTATGAAAGCATTACAATGTAACCCTTATCTGACAGTGGAAATTCTAGCCGTGATTCCAGGCTGTTATCACCCATATTGGAAATTTTCTGTCTGACTTAACCCTTAAAACACAAGTAGCTTGTCACATGAATATATAAGATATACAAAATGCTCTAAGTTTAGTATTTCAGTGAATAAATTGGCATACGGATGTCATTGATGTTACTGCTAAAGTTAATTTTTCATCAGAATAGTCATAAATTGTAATAGAGCAGTTTTATTCTTTATCATTCCCATGCTTTACAGTTACTAAAAGTTCTTATACAATCTCTTAAAAATAGACATTATTTTGTCCCTTCAGAATTCATTTTAAATATCTTCTGCTGCAAGAATCCTTTTCTGGCAAACTGCATCTGACACTTAGCTCTTCCTTTTCTGAATTGTTCTCAGAGTTATGGACTATGTTACACAGTTTAGCACTTAATTGTTACCCAATTATTTTATTTAACAAGTACTAGTTTTACTTCCTGACTTAGTTTTAACCCTTAAGTGCAAAGACCACACCTTACAGTTTTTGAATTCTCCAAAGAAGCATGCACACAGGAAGATATACTGTAAATGCTTGTTGTTTGATTTCACAGTCCCCTGCAAAATGTACTATAGTTGATATTTTCTAATCATTAAAGCTTTTGAATAATAGAGGAAGTTCTATCTTAGAAGCTTATAAATATGTGAAGGAAAGCTGAAAACTAAGTTTAAAAGTTGAATCTTTAATATGTTAGCTTTTTCCCTAGGATACCATCCTGCCATCCATTGCACATTTGTAAAAACAGCAGTGTGTTTTAATCATTTACTTATGTCCCCACCTCATTCTGCAAATTATTTGAGACAGCTTACCAAAATATGCAGTAAGCTGGAAACCATAAAGTGCTCAGGCTTGAATTAGACTATCTTGTATTCCAGCTCCCCTACCTATAAGCTCTGTGTCCTTTAGGCAAGCTGCTTAATCACTTTATGCCTCTTAGACTTTTGTGCTACAGAATAGGCTAATGAGTACTAAATAAACTATTCTATGCAAAGTATATAGCATATTACCTGGCACATAGTTAGCCTTCAATAAATGTTAAATAACATGCAATAAAAGTAAAATAAAAAGTTATAATAAAAATCAGGACCAGGGGAAATGTAACTTAGAAGATTCTACCCTAAGAGGTTACATTGCAATTATGCATGAGAGCCCGGCCATAAATGGCTAGTCAGTGTACAGTGTTTTTAAAGTTATCTTTGGGGAAGTGAAATTTTTACTGGCTTTGCTGTAAAAGCAGTTCTCACGTGTGGCTTGCTATGAGGAGACATTGGGCATATAGTATATAGTGTTGTTAAGTCTTGACCTTAAACACAGGCAGTTTGGGGTGGCAGTCTCCTAAGACCTGTTTGAAGGTATGCCAAGGGTGTAACGCCAGCATGTAAAATTCACAAAGGCCCCCAAAACATTGTTGTATTAGTTATAGACTTCTTTTTTTAAAGCAACTTACATGTCTTTCTTTTTTTAAACTTGCAAAGTGAAGCTTATTGAAACTTCATTTCTTCTTTCCGTTTTTACTCATACGTGGGAGTTGGAAGTTTTCTCCATTGTTACCCAGGGTGCCTTTTATCCACAAGTGCTTTCTTCCTTATATCCCAGCCCGCAGGCCACTGCCTGCTCAGTTTCGTTTCAGCTCTCTTTTGCTCAGCTGCTGTTACGTGTCAAGCCCAGTGCCAGGTCCTGGTATGAGCTCCCCAAGGAGCTCAGTCTGCTCCTCCTTCAGGTAAATCCTGCCCCCTTCCACCCGCCAGCCTATAAGCTCTGTGGTGGTTAAACACGTGTTCTGTATATTGTCACAGTCTCAGTGCAGAGCAGGGGCTCTGGCACGTGGTCTGGGTGCTCAGTAAGGACTGTTGAGTGAATGAATGCAGGAGATTCTTGCAGTGCTGCACATGGGTGGGCGTGGAAGTGCTGATTGTTGCGTGTCATATATAAAGTCTCTTTCATGCGACACAAGAAGGTTCATGAAGCTTCTGCTAGGTCCACTGCTCTTTGTGGGGTCCTCTACTCTTTCTGGAAGGTCCATTGCTGTTGGTGGCCCTGACTTTGGCAGAGATACTGGCTTGTTGTTCACCTGCTATTTCCTTTTCTTCATGGACACACACTGGACTCCACTTCCTAGCCTTCCTTGCACTTAGGTATGAGCATATGACTGATTCGCCCAGTGGAATGTAAGCAGGAATGACGTGTCACTTCTAAACTCAGCCCATAAAATTTTCCATGTGCCATCCTCTCTTCCGTCCTTTGCTGGATATCGGTGCCCAGGGTAACCATGTGAGGAAGAAGACAGAGTCTCTGCAGCCTGGGTCCCTGAATGACTATGTGAAGCAGAGCTGCTACTTTTCCTGTGCCTTGACCATTGGACTTTATATGGGCAAGAAAAGAAAACATCTAATGGGTGAAACCACTAAGATTCTGAGGTTTCTCTCTTACAACAGGAGCATTACCTTAACCAATACTGCCTCCTTTTATCGCCTGCCCAGTGGAGGGTTTGTTTTTGCTTTGGTTTGGTTTTTGTTTTCTTGCGTTGTTGTTTGAAGAGTAGTCTCTTACTGGTTTTTACCAGGTTGATCTTTCAGAAACTTTTTTTAATCTCAGCATTTGAGAGGTACACTGAGCTAATTGAAATGTATGCTTTGGTCCATCAATGGAAAAGGTTTGTCACAACTGCTTTGGTGTGCCACTGCTAAAGGGATATGTGTGTTGTGTTCAGTAAGCACAAGTCAGTGGCAGAGCAAGAAAAACAAAACAAACAATACTAGCTCCCCGATACCGCATCAGTTCTCACCCCTCCCATGCCATTATGATGTGATTCCCCCAAGCCAAGCAGCACTGTACAAAAAGCAGCTGTCTGCTTGGGAAGCAAGGATTTTTTCTTGTCCATATCAGTACATGCCATGTATTGCAATAGAGCATTCTTGTGGGCCAAGACTGAACAATCTTGAAATTCGTGTTGCAGGATCAGGTAAGAATGTTGAATATTATAAGGTAAAGAGTTATTTGGGGCATATAAAAAACTTGATATTATGTGTGATGTGAACTCTTTTAGGAGGGAGGGGAAGAAGGTAGTAAGAATGTACATTTTTAAAAAATTGATACATTATTGGGCATGTTTGATATTATCAAGAAAACCTCTCAAATTAGATGATTACATTTATTATAGAATACTTTTAACAGTGGTTATGAGGATGTGTAGTATAGTACTTAAGCACTGAAGTTCCGAGCTTAGACACCTTGGGTTCAAATCCTGTTCCACTACCCTGTTGTCTGTGTCACTTTGAACAAGGCACTTTAATCTCTCTGTGCCTTTTTGGAAAATGAAGAAAAAAATGGTACCAATTACTAGGAAGAATAAAGGAGATAATCTTTGTAAAATACGTAGCACAGCTCCTGGTAGAGTAAGCTGCTATAATAACGTTATTAATGAGAGAAATTAAATGTTAATCATAATTATTTCTCATGGTTCTAGGTTATTCAAATGTAGTGTATTCACAAACAGTTAAGGTCTTGGCAGTAGGTGGTATGAAAATATCTCTGAGTTTCTGTTAGCCTTGAAGATAATCCCAAGGGACCACAGTAAAGGTAAGAAAGGACTGAGAAGCTAAGTTTCCGTGACCTATGTGGTCTTCGAGCGTTATTTGTTGTCAGTTAACATATGGTGTTGAATTGCCACTCAAACATATTTATTAAGCACCTGTTATGTGAGTTGGTGTTGAATTGCCACTCAAAATTATCAGTAGTTTTGTAACAAGTAGCCAAGGAAGAGTTAATAACATTGCAAGGAGAGTCAATTCATGTGCCTTTGTTACTACTGTCAGTCACGGAGGTAACATCCTTTTATTCTTACTGTTTGATCCACCAACTTAGTTACCTCATACTAAAAGGTTTAAAAAGGTATAGCTCTAGGGTAAACACATTTACCAGTGACACAATACATTTGCTTATTTATTTCATCATGTAGAGAATAATCATCTACTCCTTTCTCACAGTTCTCTAATAAAAGGGAAAGAAGTAGAAACATTTTCTTTTTTCTGCTTATGATATCTTTTACCCTCTAAATTTTAAAGGAAAGTTGTTTTATACCTAAAATACCATTTTACAAATACGGAAAATGGTGGAATTTATTTTTTTAGATTTCTAGATTGCTTTATTGTAGAGGACCAGAACACAAGTGTAGTAAAAATATTGGCAAGCGTTTCAGATTATTAGTATGATTACTAGGTTGCATATTCAAGTTTAAGAACAAGAACCAAAACTCCACAATTGTCATTTGTATACGAGGTATTGTTATCAATCCAGTCCCCTCTTGTGGATTTACATTTGCTGGTTCTTTTCTAGGAAGTAATATGGATTCTTCTTTTTACATGATATTTTGAAATAAAGGTAGTTCAGAGAAACCAATTTTAATTCTACATCTACCCTGGAAAATGTTGGAACATACAAGCCAAATGGCTTTCATTCTTCTGCTTTTAGTACCAGAGAAAAAATTTTTTACTAAATGCTTTACTATTTTTCCCTTCAGTTAATGCCCTGAGTTGCTTTAAAGAGTGTTCCAATGATCTAATCAGTCCCAAAAAAGCAATGAGGAAACTCTGGAATTCTAACTACAGAGAATCTTTTATAACTGCCACGTAATACCAGCCAACAAATTTTAACAATAGTTTAAAAGTATCCTAATTTAAGTCATCCTGCTGGAAAATGCTTTAATTATCTTAGAAGACTCAAAGGTTTAGAAAACCCTTAGAATTGAAAAAAAAAAAAAGAAACCCTATTATTGGAAGAGTTTGTGTGTGTCCAAGCCTTCACATTTAAGAGAATAACTGCTAGAATTATATTTGATCTAGAATTACAGCAAAAATATATTTGTTACTGTTTTGGTCACATAAATACATAGACCCATCTTTGTCTACTTGTAAATCCTGTAATTGATTGGTCAAATATAGACATAACAATAGACTTGGCATCACCACTAAAGTTAATTGACAACCATCTGATGTGGTTTCAGGTCTTTGATGATTCATCTTTAAGAAATAATTTCCAAAATCTATGCTGGATGTTACTATTGAATCTAATTAATGTTGAATAAATTTCATTTTATTTCTCATAATATTTTTGAGTTTTTTCCTTAGTGTTAATGAAAAACTATGCATATCTGAAAAGAAATGGAGTTAGCTGCATCTTTAATAATCTATTCTTTAAAACATATAATATTTTAATTGTGTATTACTGTGTCAACATTTACAGTTAAGACTCTATCCAGGCATTATTCAATTCTGAGAAGGCTGGCATTATCTAAGGTACTGCAGTTGTTTAGTCAGATAAAGCAAACACTTCATTTGAATTCTGTGGAAATTAAGTGTGCATACTGCCTCTTCCATCTTTCTAGTTAAAAAACAGCCTACTTGAAATTATTACTGAAACATATAAGAAAAATTATTTTGATATTTCTCAGTTTACTATAGGGCATATAATCTAATGTACCCAGTGAAAATAGTGTTTATTCTATTATGGATCTACTTAAGTAAAATCATCCTGGTAATTTGATTATATGTCCGACATTGTGAATCTTACCTTGTTAGGTGCTGGATATTTTTGTATTCCTACAGATATTCTTGAGATTTGTTCTGGGACACAACTAGATTACTTGGAACTAGTGTGATCCTTTTGCGTCTTGCTTTTAAACATTACTTAGGTGGTACCAGAGCAGTGTTTAAACTAGGGCTAACCCTTTCATAATACTAACACAAGACCCTTTTGAGTACTCTACCAATCCCAGGAATCATGAGTTTTTCCAGTGTGGCTGGTGGAAACAGGTATTATTCCCAGCCCTGTATGGGTTCTGAGGAATGCTTTCTGTAATGCTTTTGGGGCGGTTCTTTCCCTGGCTTTGGATAGTTTCTATACACGCTCTTGCTAATCAGTACTCTGCTGAATACTTGAGGGAAACCATCTGCAGATCTCTGGAGTTGCTGTGAAACTCTCTGCTCTCTGGTACTCTGACCTGGAGCTCCAGCTGCCTTGGTCTCCCCAGACTGTCGGCTCCATCTCTTCAACTCACTGGTTCCCCCTCTGTGCCCTGTAGCTTTCAAACTCTGACCAGGCAGTAAGCTGGAGCGCCTCATTGTTTCCCATCTCTCTGAGATCACTGTCTTTGTTAGTGATGTCCAGTGTCTTGGGAACTATTGTTTCATATATTTTGTCCAGTTGTTTGTTGTTTCAAGAAGGAAGTAAATCCAGTCCCTGTTATTTTATTTTGGGCAGAAGCAGACTGTCAGATTAAATCTTAAATGAATATTAATCTTTCAGTTTAATTTTCTAAAACATAGGTTGAGTTTCTGTTGATATTATCTCCAAATGAGATTATTTTTCAGGAGGCAAGTCCAAGACTTAATCTAGGCAGAACCAGATGATCTCTTAATCCTTTCCAGCTATCTATAAAACCTGTTGTGACAATATCTTCCTATTACATTTATTTTCCTTATTAGTTTTTTGGCTGCATTGGGTCTGAGTTGTGGCATACGGGATCTTTGTTGAGGCATGTGGGATCTTTTTCGTTATGGCATGCAGTCTGCTCGGGTTTCCCTCTAGCTGTGGCGTGCAGGTTTTCTCTCTCTAGTTGTGGCACGTGGGCTCCAGGGCATGTGGGCTCTTTAGTTTGTGGCACGTGGGCTCTCTCATTGGGGCGTGCGAGTTCAATAGTTGTGGCGTGCGAGTTCAATAGTTGTGGCGCATGGGCTCAGCTGCCCCGCGGCATGTGGGATCTTAGTTCCCCGACCAGGGATCGAACCCACGTCCCCTGCATTGGAAGGTGGATTCTTTACCACTGGACCACCAAGGAAGTCCCTCTTCCTATTACACTTAAAGCCGTGCTCTAGTAAAGATTTAAATTCATACAATGCACAGTTGCTGTACATTAAAATAATCAAATTTTCTTTCACCTGTTATCTTTACCCTCCCCTCCCTGCCAACAAATGGTGAGGATATAATGAAACTGGTAATGAGGCATTGTAAATAGTCTCTACACTCTTGGAAAACAAACTGGAGCTGTATATTAAAAGGCAAAAAAAAATTTATATTCTTTGAATCATTAACCCCACTTGTAGAATTATAGCCAATGTAAATAAGATATGTAAAAAGCTGTATCTCCAGGGCCTCCCTGGTGGCACAGTGGTTGAGAGTCCGCCTGCCGATGCAGGGGACACGGGTTCGTGCCCCGGTCCGGGAAGATCCCACATGCCGCGGAGTGGCTGGGCCCGTGAGCTATGGCCACTGAGCCTGCGCGTCCGGGGCCTGTGCTCCGCAACGGGAGAGGCCACAACAGTGAGAGGTCCGCGTACCAAAAAAAAAAAAAAAAAAAAAAAGCTGTATCTCCAAAAATGTTAATCATAGTGCTAATTATAATGGAAAAAATTGGAAATAACCTTTTTTGTTTGTTTGTTTTTTAAATTTCATTTATTTATTTATTTTTGGCTGTGCTGGGTCTTCTTTTCTGTGCGTGGGCTTTCTCTAGTTGCGGCGAGCGGGGGCCACTCTTCATCGCGGTGCGCGGGCCTCTCACTGCCGCGGCCTCTCTTGTTGCGGAGCACAAGCTCCAGACGCGCAGGCTCAGTAGTTGTGGCTCACGGGCCCAGCCGCTCCGCTCCACAGCATGTGGGATCTTCCCGGACCGGGGCACGAACCCGTGTCCCCTGCATTGGCAGGCAGACTCTCAACCACTGTGCCACCAGGGAAGCCCGGAAATAACCTTTTAAAAGTGAAGTACAGTTCATTTACAATACTGTGTTAGTTTCAGATTACAGCAAAGTGATTCACTTATATTTTTTTCAGATTATATTCCATTATAAGTTGTTATAAGATACGGAATATAATTTCCTATGCTATAAGTAAATCCTTGTTGCTTATCTCCTTATGTACAGTAGTTAGTATCTGTTAATCCCATACTCCTAATTTGTCACCCCTCCTGCCCTCCCTCTCGCTTTTGGTAACCATGTTTGTTTTCTGTGTGAGTCTGTTTCTGGTTTGTATATAGATTCATTTGTATAATTTTTTAGATTCCACATATAAGCGATACCGTATAGTATTTGTCTTTGTCTGATTTACTTCACTAAGTATAATATTTCTAGGTCCATACATGTTGCTGCAAATGGTAATATTTCATTCTTTTTTATGGCTATTATTCCACTGTGTGTATGTATGTATGTATGCATGCATATATATATATATATATACACACCACATCTTCTTAAGCCAGTCATCTGTTGATGGGCATTTGGGTTGCTTTCGTGTCTTGGCTATTGTAAATAGTGCTGCTATGAACATTGGGGTGCACGTACCTTTTCAAATTAGAACTTTTTCCAGATATATACCCAGGAGTGGGATTGGTACCTCTATTTTTAGCTTTTATAGGAAACGCCATACTGTTTTCCATAGTGTTTGTACCAATTTACATTCCCACCAACAGTGTAGGAGGGTTCCTTTTACTCCACACCCTCTCCAGACTTTTTAACGATGGCCATTCTGACCCATGTGAGGTGATACTTCATTGTGGTTTTGATTTGCATTTCTCTGATAATTAGCAGTGATGAGCATCTTTTCATGTGCATGTTGGCCATCTGTATGTCTTCTTTGGAGAAATTTCTATTTAGGTCTTCTGCCTGTATTTTGATTGGCTTGTTTTTATGATATTGAGTTGTATGAGCTGTTTATATATTTTGGATATTAACTCCTTGTTGGCTGCATCATTTACAAATATTTTCTCCCATTTCTTAGATTGTCTTTTCATTTTGTTGATGGTTTCCTTTGCTGTGCAAAACCTTTTAAGTTTGATCAAGTCCCATTTGTTTATTTTTGCTTTATTTCTTTTGCCTTGGGAGACTGATCTAAGAAACTATTGCTACGATTTATGTCTGAGAATGTTTTGCCTATATTCTCTTATAGGAACTTTATGGTGTCATGTCTTACATTTAGGTCTTTAAACCATTTTGAGTTTATTTTTTGTATATGGCATGAGGCAGTGTTCTGGTTTCACTGATTTACACATAGCTGTCCAGCTTTCCCAACACCACTTGTTGAAGAGACTGTCTTCTCTCCACTGTATATTCTTGCCTCCTTTGTTGCAGATTGATTGACTGTACATGCATGGGTTTATTTCTGGGGTCTATTCTGTTCCGTTGATCTATACGTCTGGTACCCAGTAAGAGGTCAATATCCAAAATATATAAGGAACTCTGACAACTCAACAGCAAAAAACCCAAACAACCCAATTTGAAAATGGACAAAAGACTTTCTCTAACGATTTACAAATGGCCAAAAAACACATAAAAAGATGATCAATATCACTAGCCATTAGGGAATGCAAATCAAAAGCACAATGAGATACCACTTCATACCCATTAGGATTGCTATTATAAAAAAACACAGAAAATAACATCTGGTGAGATGTGGAAAAATTGGAACTCTTGTGCATTTCTAGTAGTAATGTAAAATGGTGCAGCTATTGTGGAAAACAGCCCCTCACAGTATTAAATATATTATTACCATATGACCTAGTAATTCCACTTTTAGGTATAGACCCGAAAGAACTGACAGCGGGGACTGAGATACTTGCCCATCAGCGTTCACGGCAGCAGCATTCACAATAGCCAAAAGGGGGAAACCGCCCAAATGTCCATTAACAGATGAATGGATAAAAAAGTTACAAGGCTACATATCCTTTAGCCCTAAAAAGGAAATTCTGGCACATGCTACAACATGGATGAACGCTGAAGACATTGTGCTAAGTGAAATAAGCCAGACACCAAAGGACAAACACTGTATGATTCCACTTATATGAGGTACCCAGAGCAGTCATAGTCATATTCATAGAGACAGAAGGTAAGTGGTGTTTCTCAGGGCCTGGAGGTAGTATTGTTTAACGGGTGCTGAATTTCAGTTTGGGATGATAAAAAAATTCTGGAGATGGACGGTAGTGATGGTTGCACAACACCGTGAATGTACTTAAAGCCACTGAACCATGCACTTAAAAATGTTTGAACGATAAATATTGTTACGTATATTTTACCACAAAATATTTATCTTTATTAGGTATGTATATGTGTGTGTATATATATACACACACACACACACACACATATATATATATATAGTTAAGTAAATAACTCATGTTCCAAAAAAGAGTAATGTAAGGAGTGCTGATCGGTCACCCTGCCCGCTCCTCTTCCTCTCCAGGAGTGACACACGCGGCCATCTGGGCAGCCTGCATCTCTTATCTCAGCGCTGCGGTTCCCCCAGAGCTGAGGACATCTGCTCAGGGCATCCTGCAGGGCCTTCATCTGGGTTTGGGGAGAGGTTGTGGAGCCATGATCGGAGGCGTGTTAGTCAATTATTTTGGTAAGAATGGTTTTCTCTTTTTCTCTTTCTTCTTTGATGAAAACTTAACAAATTTTTTTAGCAACCCCTCAATAAACACTCAAATTATTACTGAAGATTGCCAGAAGCTAAACTCCATTGTTCATATATTCTCTTTCTAGCTTTCATGGTAGTCAAAATTGCAGAGCAGTATGCTTCAGTAGTTAAGATGATTAGAGCCAGCTTGTAACCGTACACGCTTCTCTGACAGCTTAATGCAGCTTAATGCGATGCTACACAGATAGCTCAAAGGAGCCAAACAAATGAATAATCACATGTGCTTTTGGTTTGAAGTAAAGTACCCTAAACCTGCTGATAATAATGCTAGAGGAAAGAGAGTTCATCATTGTTGTTCCATCAGGAGATTTTGAACCAAAAAAATCTAACTATATGCTGGCTTTGGTAACGTCACTGCATCTGTGACAACACAGTCTGTCTGCCCTGTCAGATCTCCCTTATTGGAAATACAAGGGCAGGGCTGAGGTGGAGATGGCATTATTCTGCTCCAGGAATCTTGAGTATTCAGGTCCCTAGAAGGTGGGCTCAGAGATGTCTGAATATATAGCACTACTTGAGCTCGGCTGTTCTAATTACAGATTAATAAGGTTGTTTAATATATAGTTAGGTAAATTGTCTTTATGAAGAGAGCACCACTGAATTTTAAAATGGCACTCGGAGACAGTCCTTTATTTTATAAATGCAGTTTTAAAATTTGATCAATGACAGATATCCAACACCAGCACTTGGATCTCTTGACACCTGCCCAGACCTGTGCTTTTCCTACTATATGAAGCTAATGGCCATTTGCCATTCTTTGCTCTGCTGCCTTTGCCCTGAACTTCAGAACATTGACAATTTTGGATGAGGGCTACCTGTCTTTCCGGGAATCACTCTACAGAGTGCTGTTTGTTTCCACAGGGGCTGCTGCAACATTCCGAGGAATTGGCATGGCCTGCCTGGTGATCCTCCTGTTCTTTGCCCTGATCCAGTGGCTGGCGGTGCCAGATGAGGAAGAAGGTAAGCATGTTCGTTGTTCTTTAATGGTTCTAAAGGTTGAAGCCGTGGGGAATTCTACACATACCCCTCAGAAACCCAGAGGTGGAAACAGAGTGTACCACAGACCTGCATGGCTAGATTTTCTCGGGGGTGTATCAGTGAACTCGTGCACCATTGCTGGAGAGAAGCCACTTGCTATGTTGAAAAGAACTGGTTGTTTTAGGCAGCTTGCTTTTGTTTTGTTTTACGGTACAAGGTACTGGGGAAAGTATTGGTTTTAAATTTCTCTGGTATTCTAAAGAGATTTAAAATTTAAATCAGATATGTATAGGATTATACAGTAATTTTACTATTAGCGATAGGAAGTGGGATTAATCTCTGTGCTTTTACCTTCATTTGATAAAAATGTCTAAACCTTAAATTTGAAGTTTTCCCTTAATTAGGCGTGGCCTTCTTAAATGTATCATACAGAAAGAAGGTTATATCCAATATAATGTGTTGATGAGAACAAGCTTTCAACTTTTGGGGGGAATCAACTTTTTTTTTTTCAATGAAGAAGGCCAACCATTAAAACAAATATTCTTTCTCAGCTCTTGGGTCCTGGAACAGGGCTCATCTTCTATGGTGTCCTGTCCTTTGAGGAGCATTTGCTTCAAGTACCCGAAGTGCTTCTGTTAAGAGAAAAACTAACTTGTTACAGAAACCCCAGAGACAGATTTTAATTCCAACAAGTTACTCAGAAGGAAAGACCAGTACTGACTTTTCTTATTCTTGTTCTTTTATAATCCTAACTAGATCATCTCTCTTATGCAGCTTAGTCCATGCCTTCAGTAAAAGGCCAATAAAGGCAGCTACTGTGTGATTTTTCCTATTTTGATGCTTATCTTTAAAAATCTCAATCCTGTAAGTGGGCCTAAGGCAACATTCACTATAACCTATGCCCCACAGATGTTATATACGTTAACTGAACCAATACATTTCATAAATAAATATAAGTTAATGTCTGTTAAGCCCTGTAAGGAGACCCTGGAAGGTAAACATCACATTCATTTGCTCAGTACTTGTGCCAAGTAGAGAAGCCGCCCTTGTTACACAGCAACTTATCAACATTCCCAAGCATACTAGAACGGGCTTATCGAGGTTGTCCATTTGTTCAGTTTTTATTATTTATTTATACATACATACATACATCTGTTTAAATATGTAAAAACTCTGAGAAACGATTTAAACATGGCTTTCTCTCCAGACAAGACGATGCTGGCAGAAAGGATTCCTGTTCCTTCTAGTCCTGTTCCCATAGCAACCATTGACTTGGTCCAGCAACAGACAGAAGATGTTCTGCCACGCGTTGAGCCCAGACTTCCACCTAAGAAAACCAAGCACCAGGAAGAACAGGAGGATGTGAACAAGCCAGCCTGGGGTGTCAGCTCCTCTCCCTGGGTGACCTTTGTTTACGCACTCTACCAAATCAAAGAGATGATGCAGCTAACAAGAGACAACCGTGCTTCTGAGATACAGCCTTTACAGGTAAAAAGTTCCTCTGCTGCCTTGCCTTAAGCAGGCTCAGTTGTTTCAGTTATTCAGTTATTCATTCAACAAGATTTATGGGAGGTCTGGTGGGGGAAATAGACATGCAGACAAATAATTTCAGTGCTTTGTGACAAGTGTATTATAGAGGTGTATACAAGGTTCCATAGAGGGAAAATTCTGCCTTATGCGGTTCAGGAAGGCCTCACAGAGAAGACAGTACCTCTTGAAAGAAAGAAAATAAATCCATTCTGATTTTATATTTCTTTGAAATGTCTGTTTTGGTGGACATTAGTTACAGTATGGATATATGGTTCTTGCCTTGGTGAATTATATATTAATCTCTGTAATTTAAAAATTCTAATGGGGACATTCTATATAATAGGACCTCAGTAAATATCTGATAAATTAAGTAACACTCTGAGCCACTAAATGGGTCTGACAGGACACCTAACTCAGTGGAAATGTGGTTTTGCTAGCGGGCTCACCTGAAAGATAAAAAGTGGTTTTTCTTGTCCCTAGAGGCGTGGTCTCTCCTGAGTAGCGTCGAATCGCATGGATAAAAACACTGTAGGTAATTGTAACTGAAGCTATATAATGCTTTTGGAAAATGTTTAAGCGTAACTTCTGTGAACAGTTTAGCCAAAGTAATGAGTCTACTTCCCCTGTGTTTTTATTAATCACTCCCTTTCACTTGATGAATGTCAGCTCTGTATCTAGAGTAGCTTCAGAGGACACAGGAGGAGAAAAATAAAGGGGAAAGACTTTAAGAGTAGTTTGAGTAATTGCCTTAATTTGAACTACCTCAATTAAATTTATCACAATTTTGTAAACTGACCTGTAATATTTCTCTAATTTAAACCAAATCTGATTCTTTGCTGATAACCATAATGCAGTCTAGTCCATGTATGATCCTATTGGCTTATCAAGATAATAAACTCACACAAATCCTCTGCTCACAAGTCAAGGAAGCTATCAGGGTAGGAGGAGCATAGGAAGGATGTGAAGCAAGGAGGTGATGCAGAGGAAAGACGAGTTCTGCCTGAATGGCAATGTTTGCATTACTTTGGATACTCACCCTTGTTTTCACAGAAGCCTATTAGGCTTAAGTATCATTAACATTTTTTATGATATATTAAGATTAATAAAAACTGGCTAGTATGGCTTAGCTACTCTTATGAAGAAGTCATTATACTAATATTTTTTCTTTTACAGTTTAGAACTACAGAAATAAAACTTTTGTTTTTCTTTTTGGGTGCTCAGCTCTTTGAAGTGATGGGTACTAATTCAGAGGAAAATCCATAAAAAAAGAAATGTTTCCTAATTTTTACAAACCAACTTTTAGTGTGTACTTTAAAATCCCAACTATACATCAGGACTCAATTTCAGGACCTTCTTTTCCTGGCCGTGTCTCTGAGGCTGAGGATGCCTTCCTCACTTCCTGTGGGACAAGGTGCTTTCCAGCCTTGAATTCTCTGGTCTTAGCAAGTGGACTGAGTTCCCGTTCCATGCCGCTTGCCCAGTGACTTGCCACAGTGGCTGGTGGGGGCCCAGTAAATATGTGCTGATGTAAATTGTTCTCCTAGGAGTAACAGGCATGTTGGTAGTAAAGTTCCTTTATCCACAAGATACGTCTGCTTATAGTGTCTGTGTTTTTCATGCGGCTTGGACAGTTGCACGTAGGAAAGGAGATGAAAGGTAAGACATTCTATCCTTATTCCTCTGTTACTTGTTTCCTGAAGTGGTTACTTCAGGATGATCTCCCCATGTTTCGTATATCTTACTTGAAAGCATATAAAAAGTTTGCTAGCATTGACCATGGGGCACCTCCTATTTTTTCCTTCCAGGGGACCAGTGAGGATCGGGAAACTTCTCCAACTGGTGGAGCCCGGCCTGGACCACGTGAGGCTCCTTCTGACCCATCAAGAAGCCAGCCGTCCCCTCAAGCAGCAGCATCTCAGACGCAGAGCAGCCCCACTCACCCCAGTGTAGACCCGCGCAGGGAGGAGACTGAGGACCAGCAGGTTCAGCCTGCCTCTGGGGGACACTGAGGGGTCCTGCTCATCTCACACCCTGCATGGAACTGGGCTCCTCTGCCAGCACAGAGGGAGCACCTTGAGGAGCACAGCACCACATATGCTGCTGAACACCTGAATTCATCAATACAGAAATACACACACACACACACACGCTCACACACGTAGAAGCTACAGTACATATTGGCAGAAATAGGTCAACTTCCGTAGTCTCACTGGAGTCACAGAGGGAAAATGGATTTCAGTGAGGACTTTCAGTTCTTGGATTGGTAGGTTAAGGACTACAGGACTTCTCTGTCAGGGCAGTAAGAGTCGAAACCAGCAGTTACACTAAATGAGTGGAGGGAAAGAAAGTGTTTCAAGGTGAATGCTGATATAATTTCCCTCTTCTGATTATTTATCCTAATTATTTGGTTCTTAATGCAAACTGGGAAGAAACAGAATACATCTATAATTTTGTTTCTCTTAAAGAGAACAATTAAAAAAATTTTAAGACATATTTTAAAAGTAACCAGATAAAAGTTAGTGGCATCTATGCTTTTGTTTAAAAAAAAAGGAAAAAGTTTCATCAGAAACTTGGCATATCTCTAGCAAATATATTTTTATATGGGTATGGTGTAAAATGAAAATAGTCAATTCTTTGAGTGGCGAAAGCTGTTACTGACTACTGCAAGCTAAGCTGAGCTTTAAAATGCCTTTTGTTTTAAATGGGCTTTAAGACCAGAGGAGGGAATATTTGAAATCAGCCAACCAACTTAGTATCCTGTGGCTTGATAGACAAGGGTTTACTAAATATATTGATACTGTAAATAGCCTCTATCACTATTTACAACTTTATAGTGATGTGGGCTCTAATTAGCTGATGGACTAAAACAAACACACAAAATCACTGAATTCCTAAGGGTTTCTTTAATTAAGCAGTACTACTTACAAATAACAGTATAAGATTTAAGTGCCTAGGGAAGGGATACAATTTTTAAAAATTACATACTGGTTCAGTTTTGTTTTGTTTTTGGTGAGGGGAAAAGGTGGTGAATAGGAAACCAGGAATGAAAAAGACAGAAATAAGAAGTAAGTACACTTTCCAATGACTAAAGAAAAAATTCTCAGTATATTCTTTCCCACGAAGACATAGTCAGACACTGGACAGTTCAGATACAGGCATGCTACTGTAAATATTACAGCTACAGTCGACAATGGCCGGGTGACTCATGCATAAAGCTTGCTGCTAAAAATGAAACCTGAGGTTATAGGAAGCCTTGGGGGAGGGCTGTGGACAAGGGAACATTGCTTTAGCTGAAGGAAGGTCAATTATATAGTGTGTATGATACTGTGGATGAGTACAGGAGAGAGGAAAGAAAAGAACAGAGTTAAAAATGAGCAACTCACCTTACTCTCTGACTCTGATTAGGCAGGACCAATTATAAAGTGAGGACTTCTCCATGATACAGTACTTCTGCCCACAACTGCATCTGGAAGAAGAAAGTCTACACTCGGATATCTAGCTTCACCACAGAACACAGCTTAAAAACAAAATAACGGGAAGAAATAGAATTAAGCAAATAGTTATTTTTGCACTTGAACTGAAATGTACTGTACTGTAAATTATCATGACTCATTTTAAGTGACCTTTAAAAATCAGATGTATTTATTATGCTTATGTCATTATAGAAATAAAGAAATGGGTGACAGGCTGAACCTCACCTATGAATGTACAGTATGTGGATTTGTGAAACTGACTGTAGGAAGTCAAAAAACTTCTACTGTGTCTTGTGTTTACAGTTCTGATTTATTCCTCTGAAAAGCCTGCTGTTTTGGAAATGCACAGTTGACATGTTGAAATAAAAATAAATACCATTTTTAAGTATTTCTTAAATGATAACGATGTGACCAAACAAATAAAAGTCCTTCACTCTGTAATGAATGAGATCAAACTCTACAGGCCTTTGTTATGAGACGTTTACTGTGAGAGGTGATTAAACAGTGCAGTAATTTCCAGCCTTTGAGAGCAGACACCTTCATGGGTTTGTGGACTTTGTGACTTCCTCCTGTCCTCAAAGTGCCATTAAAAAAAAAAAAATTAAAGTGAATTCAAATTAAATTTTGATTTGAGAATTTTCTAATCCCTTTTGAGATCCCCTGGAAATACCCAGGGAGGTCACAAAGCCCAGGTTGGTAATCACGACCTTAATGACTTGTTTCATATGCTTTTCCCCATAATTGTAGAAAAAGTGAATTACGCAAAGCGCTGAGCTCACGTGGATCCAAAGAGGTTAGTTACTGATTATTAAACTATCACTCAAGGCCTTAAGTAGAATAATAGATGACAATAACACACATACCTCCACCAGCCAATAAACCTCATGAAAAGCCTAAGGAATTCACAGGAAGAATATCGCTGCCTTACTGGCTTATTAGTCTTGTCACGGGCCACACGAAGCAGACAGTCGGCTAAGTGCTCCCCTCTGATTTGCCGTTCCTCCAGGACTGCTGGGCGTGGAGGCTACTGGTGGTGCTGAGACCATTATTTAAGTGGTATTCCTTGCAGCCAATCTGGAGATAAGCAATGATTCCAGGAAACAGGGAGCCACACCCACTGTTACGGGGTGCTTGGTGTGTGCTGATGACATCATCGTTTTGTGCTAACAACAACACACTGTAATACATATCACTACCCCCTCTTTAAATATGAGGATTTTGGAGCTGAACTCGGCTTACGTTATGGGAACAAGGTCACAGTCCCAGAATTCAAACTCAGACCCGCCTGATGCCCAAGTGCAGGTCCACCCAGGACCTTCTCCAACCCCAGGAGGCGGGGAGGCCACCCTCTGCTTCTGTTGTGGTAGAACAAGCCTGAAAGCAGCCCCGGCCATTCTGAACCCTTACCTTGTGTGCCTGATACTCACCCTGTGTAGTTGCAGTTGCATTTAGGATCGCTGGCTATTCCCAGATACATAGAAATCCAGCGCCTTCAAACTCCTGCTGCTCTGTTAATCATGAGTGCCACTCTGGAGATAACTCGGAAGGTCTGGCAACCCTGCAGAGAAAACTTGGAGGTTGCAGGGACTCTGAAGACCAGTGCCAGGGGAGCTGGGAAGGGCCAGCAGACACACCCACCGGTCAGTAACCTGAGGCAACAGCTTCGTAAAGCAGCACTGTCAGGTGTGGTAGCCATTAACCACAGGTGGCTATTAAGTGCTTACAGTGTGGCTAGTGCATCTGAGGAGTTAGACTTCTGTTATTTATTTTTTTAACTAATTAATTTCTGGCTGCATTGGGTCTTCGTTGCTGTGCACTGGCTTTCTCTAGTTGTGGTGAGTGGGGACTACTTTTCGTTGCAGTACGCGGGCTTCTTGTTGCGGTGGCTTCTCTTGTTGCAGAGCATGGGCTTTAGGCATGCTGGCTCAGTAGTTGTGGCTCGTGGGCTCAGTAGTTGTGGTTCGCGGGCTCTAGAGCACAGGCTCAGTAGTTCTGGTGCACGGGCTTAGTTGCTCTGCAGCATGTGGGATCTTCCTGGACAAGGGCTTGAACCCGTGTCCCCTGCATTGGCAGGTGGATTCTTAACCACTGCACCAACAGGGAAGTCTCTCATGTCAAATTTAAACAGCCATCTGTGGCTCGTGGCTACCATACTAGACAATGCAGGAACACAGGAAGAAAATTACCTTTGGGAGATCTCTGGGTCTTAGTTTTCTCATCTTCATTGTGAAAGACTGGACCCTAAAATTAACGTTATTTTGCGAAAATGAGGGCATGCTGTGACAGAGCTGACTGTAGGCAAATAAAAGATGATTTTCCCTTCAGAAATTTTTCTCTCCTTGGGTGCAGTGGGACAAGACAAAGCTACTTCTGAAGCCCCAAACCACTCCTGTGTCATTTCAGCAAAGCTCTAAGAATTCCTGGCTCAAAAATTCCAAACCATCAGGCAGATGGGAGAAAGGTCAGTGCCTGGATGGGAACAGAATAAAGGGGTGAGAGAAAGGGGGAGTGGGTTCTCAAATCACTAAGTAATTTACCTTATGAGAGGACAAACTGTGGTTTAAAATAAGAGAGTAACTGGAAACTTGGTGATGTCCAGAATGGGGAAGAAATGAGCCAGTCCAGGTGAGCACCTTACTCTCACTCAACTCCCATCAGCTTCGGACGGCTAATACAGGACCACGTGCCCCACTGTGGCTCCAGGGAGGTCCTGGTTTTTAGATGGCAACCCAAGGACCTTACAGGTTAGGATTGCCGGCTCTGGAGCCTCATTGTCTGGATTTGAGTCTTAGTTCTGCCAGTGAGAACTCACATTAAGTAACCTCTCTGGGTCTCACGGCCCTCCTCTGTAAAATTAAGATGATTACAGTATCTGCCTTACAGGTTCTTTTGATGGTTAAATGACATACCTGACACACAGTAAACACTCGATAAATGTTGCCATTATTTTTGTGTGACAAATAGCCCATGGCAAGGGGAGTGTTGTCTTATTTCCCATCCAGGCCCTAGCTCTTAGTACTTTGTTAACATTAATCTATAACCATATTGCATGCTCCCAAACTACAGTGCTATGTTAAACGTTTACCTATACCTAATAAGCTGTCTAGTAAGACATTCAGTTCCAACGTGCATTGTAAACATTAAGTGGTTGGAAATATGAATTAGTTAAGGGACAAAATTAAAACATAAGTTGAAGAGAAGGGGGAAAAATGACAAGTAATTTATATGGCAACAAATTGGACAACCCAGAAGAAATGGACAAATTTATAGAAATATTCAGCCTGCCAAGACTGAGTCACAAAGAAACAAACAATTTGAACAGACCAATCACTAGAAGTGAAATAGAATCTGTAATGATAAAAACTCCCTGCAAATAAAAGTCCAGGACCAGACGGCTTCACTGGGGAATTCTACCAAGCATATAAAGAAGAATTTATACCTATCCTTCTCAAACTATTCCAAAAAAATTGAAGAGAAAGGAACACTCCCAAATTCATTCTACAAGGCCACCATTACCCTGACACCAAAACCAGACAAAGACACTACAAAAAAAGAAAATCAGAAGCCAATATCTCTGATGAATACACATGCAAAAATCCTCAGCATAATATTAGCAAACTTCAGTGGAACAGGATGGAAAGCCCAGAGATAAACCCACACACATATGGTCGGTCACCTTATCTTTGATAAAGGAGGCAAGAATATACAGTGAAGAAAAGACAGCCTCTTCAATAAGTGGTGCTGGGAAAACTGGACAGCTACATGGAAAAGAATGAAATTAGAACACTGCCTAACACCATACACAAAAATAAACTCAAAATGGATTAAAGACCTAAATGTAAGGGCAGACACTATCAAACTCTTAGAGGAAAACATAGGTAGAACACTCTATGATATAAATCACAGCAAGATCCTTTTTGACCCACCTCCTAGAGAAATGGAAATAAAAACAAAAATAAACAAATGGGACCTAATGAAACTTCAAAGCTTTTGCACAGCAAAGGAAACCATAAACAAGACCAAAAGACAACCCTCAGAATGGGAGAAAATATTTGCTAATGAAGCAACTGACAAAGGATTAATCTCCAAAATTTACAAGCAGCTCATGCAGCTCAATATCAAAAAAAAAAACAACCCAGTCCAAAACTGCACAGAAGACCTAAATAGACATTTCTCCAAAGAAGATGCACAGATTGCCAACAAACACATGAAAGAATGCTCAACATCATTAATCATTAAAGAAATGCAACTCAAAACTACAATGAGGTATCATCTCACACTGGTCAGAATGGCCATCATCAAAAAATCTACAAACAATACATGCTGGAGAGGGTGTGGAGAGAAGGGAACCCTCTTGCACTGTTGGTGGGAATGTAAATTGATACAGCCACTACGGAGAACAGTATGGAGGTTCCTTAAAAAACTAAAAATAGAACTATCATACAACCCAGCAATCCCACTACTGGGCAAATACCCTGAGAAAACCATAATTCAAAAAGAGTCATGTACCAAAATGTTCATTGCAGCTCTATTTACAATAGCCAGGACATGGAAGCAACCTAAGTGTCCATCGACAGATGAATGGATAAAGAAGATGTGGTACATATATACAGAGGAATATTACTCAGCCATAAAAGAAATGAAATTGAGTTATTTGTAGTGAGGTAGATGGACCTAGAGTCTGTCATACAGAGGGAAGTAAGTCAGAAAGAGAAAAACAAATACCATATGCTAACACATATATATGGAATCTAAAAAAAAAGAAAAAAAATTGGTCATGAAGAACCTAGGGGCAAGACAGGAATAAAGATGCAGACCTACTAGAGAATGAACTTGAGGATACGGGGAGGGGGAAGGGTAAGCTGTGACAAAGTGAGAGAGTGGCATGGACACATATACACTACCAAACATAAAACAGATAGCTAGTGGGAAGCAGCCGCATAGCACAGGGAGATCAGCTCAGTTCTTTGTGACCACATAGAGTGGTGGGATAGGGAGATGCAAGAGGGAAGAGATATGGGGAAATATGTATATGTATAACTGATTCACTTTGTTATAAAGCAGAAACTAACACACCATTATAAAGCAATTATACTCCAATAAAGATGTTAAAAAAAAAAGAATATTAGCAAACTGAATCCAACTGAATGCATTAAAAGGATCATATAGCATGATCGAGTTGAATTTATTCCTGGGTCACAAGGATGGTTCAACACACACAAATCAATCAACGTGATACACCACATTAACAAAGGAAAGACAAAAACCACATGATCATCTCAATACATGCACAAAAAGCATTTGACAAAAGTCAACATCCATTCATGATAAAACTCTCATCAGAACAACAAAATGGACACAACAGCAAGAACAAGCAGACACACCAATGTTCCATGCAAATCAAGGGATTATTGAATCTCACGGGGAGAAGGGAGAAAGAACTAAATGGTAGATTTTCACACTCAGGATTCAGTAAAGGATCTTCTGTTGCTGAGGGGGAAAAAACCCCAAAAAACCAAAACTCTCATCAAAGTGGATAGAGAAGGGAACATATCTCAACATAATAAAGGCCATTTACTGCAAACCCACAGCCAACACAATACCCAATGGTGAAAAGCTGAAAGCTTCCTACTAAATTCAGGAAAAAGACAAGGATGTGTACTCTCATAGTATTGGAAGTCCCAGACACAGCAATCAGACAAGAAAAATAAAAGGTATCCAAATTAGAAGAGAAGAGGTGAAACTGTAACATTTGCCCATGACATGATATTCTATACAGGGAACCCTAGAGTCTCCACCCCAAAACTATTAAAACTAATAAATGAATTCAGCAAGGTTGCAGGATACAAGATTAATATACACAAAATGCAAAATATTTCTATACACTAATAATGAAATATCAGAAAAAGAAAGGGAGAAAACAATCCCATTTAAAATCACATCAAAAAGAATAAAATATCTAGGAATAAACTTAACCAAGGAGGTGAAAGACCTATATGCTGAAAACTGTAAAATACTGATGAAGGAAAATGAAGATTCAAAGAAATGGAAAGATATCCCATGCTTTTAGATTGGAAGAATCATTATTATTAAAATGGCCATACTACCCAAAGCAATCTACTGACTTAATGCAATCCCTATCAAAACACCAGGACATTTTCCACAGAACTAGAACAAATAATCCAAAAATTTATATGGAACCACAAAAGACCCCAAATTGCCAAAGCAATCCTGAGAACTAAGAACAATGCTGGAGGTGTAACCCTCCCAGACTTCAGACTACATTACAAAGCTACAGTAATCAAAACAGCATGGTATTGGCACAAAAACAAACATGTAGATCAACAGAACAGAGTAAAGAACCCAGAAATAAACCCACACACCTATGGTCAATTAATCTGTGACAAAGGAGGCAAGAATATACAGTGGAGAAAAGACAGTCTCTCCAACAAATAGTGCTGGGAAAGCTGGACAGCCACATGCAAAACAATTATATTAGAACACTGCCACACACCATATACAAAAATAAACTCAAAATGGCTAAAACACCTAAATGTAAGACATGAAACCATAAAACTCCAAGAACACAGGTGAAACACTCTTTGTCATAAATCATAGTAATATTTTCTTGGATCAGTCTCCCAAGGCAAAAAAAAATAAAAGCAAAAGTAAACTAACGGACCTGATCAAACTTAAAAGGTTTTGCACAGCAAAGAAACCATCAACAAAATGAAAAGACAACCTATGGGGGAAAAAAAAAATGGAATGGGAGAAAATATTTGCAAATGATGCGACCAACAAAGGGTTAATATCCAAAATATACAGAAAACAGCTGGCTCCCAGGTCAGATAAAAATACCTGTCTCACTGTGGGGGATCTTCAGAATTCCACATCTATTATGTTATCTATGCATAGGATCCTTCTTTCAGTCAGACAAAAGAAAAAGGTGATTTAAATATTGTACTTCTCTAACTCTGGGCAATAATCACATACAGAATAATATAAGATCCTTTTTCTTTTCTTGACATCATTCTGGAGGTCTTAATTCTTCCACATGTTTCGATGTCAGCTATTCCAAATCTCTTAATATCTAAAATCTCATAAATTTCTAGATTTGAAAAGTCATAAATTCAAGTATTGTCCTAAATGTCAGATGGACACTCCCCTGTAATTCAGCTCTAAGTATTATTGGCAAACTATACAACTAATTGACAAAACATTTTTTGTGATATGTAAAATGTGTTTTAAAACCTTCAAAAAATAGGGACTTCCCTGGTGGTCCACTGGTTAAGAATCTGCCTTCCAACGCAGGGGACGTGGGTTCGATCCCTGGTCGCGGAACTAAGATCCCACAATACGGGGCAACTAAGCCTGCACGCCACAACTACTGAGCATGTGCGCCGCAACTAGAGAGAAGCCGGCGCGCTGCAATGAAAGATCCCGCGTGCCACAAGTAAGACCCGACGTGGCCAAAAATAATAAATATTATTTAAAAACCTTTAAAAAATAACATTGAATATGACTGTTTAAGCATGGCGACCTACACTACATCTCACTCATATGTTTTGGGGTCAAAGAGTCCAACTTGCTAACAACAGTGAGCTTCTGTGAGGCACCTCATGGGCACACTAACACAACAAAGGTTCTGTTGTGCTCCACAACTGCACACCTAGGGTGGCATGAGGCACAGAACCAACTGTCAACAACCTGTGAAGGGCATAACCATTTTACTGAATGGTCATTTAAATTGTTTAAAGGCCTTTAAATAAATGAAGAAAAAGAGGAGAGAGGGAGTAGGGTGGTGGGGAGAGAGAGACAGACGGTAGACAGACAGGAGAAGGGAAGAAGGGAAGGAGAGAAAAAAGATCTCTTAGAGGAGCTGACAAACATACTGCTTGATGGGGACTAGACCTATGATCAGCACTATAACAAACCCCAATTCAAATAAGCACAACAGAAATACACCCAATATATCACAAGCAGTGCTTTTAATTATCTAGCTTCTCACAGTACTCACATAATAGAAACTGACAAATCCATGGTTTCCTCTAAAAGTAAAAATGAAAAACAATATCCCCAAAGCCTCTTGTTGTTCTTTTTCTCTTCCTTTAGCTATTTTTATTGCAATAAAGATCACAATAAAAACAGCTACACCTAGCTTGTTGGCTCACCAGGAGCTGCTTTCTTCTACTGTCGGCACCTGTTCACCCTGGCGCAGGTGAGGCCCAGTGGCTGTCTTGGCTGGGATGTCCCCTGGGAACTCCAGCAGACTGCACACGTTATGCACACACACATTATGTAGGACACACACCGTCTCTTGGTGAGCACAACCACAAACACATCTGATACGTTTATAATATAGCACCAATAATTAGAATTACAAAACAATAAAAATCAGATTAAACTGTAACAAAAACGCTATTACAACTTTACACTTATAAAAGTCATCATCTTCATAAATCTGAATGGAAGATACTTTGATTTTTTATATCGAAGTCTATGTGAAAGCACAGATTAAATTTAGTGTATTTCACAAAAATAGCAAAGCTCCTGATATTAAAAGGTGTCTGGCAAAAATAGAGACCCGTAAAACACTGACACACTGCTTCAAAGAGGAAATATCATTTGGAAATCAATCTAAAGAATTCCAAACAGGCAGCCACACTCTTATTGAACAATTTAGAAAAACGCAATACTAAATTTGGTTCCAGAAAGCAGTGCCCAAATGATCTGTGTGTCCCTCCTCCATAACCCTTCTAGAAAAGGGAGATTCCTCATTCTTTATGCTGCTACTCTTTATGGCCCCACCACAGCAAAAGAGCCTGCGTTTGATTCTTAAAGAGAAGTTAGCAACATCTTAACCCTTGGATTGTTTTGCCATGTTCAGATCTTTTCCCAGACCTATGTTTTGGCCTCTTTTCCTCAGGGTCAAAGCTCATGGTTAGTCCCTCATTTCACTCTGGAGTCTAAAATCATGAAGCACAAGAAGAAAAATGATTTGTTCTCTATAAGAAAGATCACAAATCTGTTTTGTAGGAAATTGTTATAAACACGTATAACTAAACAATTTTTTAAAATAGGCCAGTCGAGGGGCTTCCCTGGTGGTGCAGTGGTTAAGAATCCGCCTGCCAATGTAGGGGACACGAGTTCGAGCCCTGATCCGGGAAGATCCCACATGCCGCGGAGCAACTAAGCCCGTGCGCCACAACTACTGAGCCTGTGCTCTAGAACCCGCGAGCCACAACTACTGAGCCTGCGTGCCACAACTACTGAAGTCCGTGAGCCTAGATCCCGTGCTCTGCAACAAGAGAAGCCACTGCAATGAGAAGCCCATGCACTGCAACGAAGAGTAGCCCTTGCTCGCCACAACTAGAGAAAGCCCACGTGTAGCAATGAAAGACCCAATGCAGCCAAAAAAAAAAAACCAAACCAGAATTGTTGTAGAAATTCAGGTGTGAACACTATTGAGACCTGAATTTAGGGAGTAAAAATAAAATAAAATAAAATAGGCCAGTCGACTTGAGGTTAAATGCCTTCAATTTCAACATACAAAAAAATGTAAAAAGTAATTCTAAATTCTAATCTTTATATATGTCTATAAAAGTCTTATCAAAACTTTAAAATATAACCATAGGAAATGTTTCTCTTTATCACAGTTATCAAACAGTTAGTTGGCTATTATTAAAAAATAAAAAATAAGTCATGAATATTGTGAGACCCAAGGCTATGGAGAGATGGCCCCTCACACCAATACTGTGAGACCCAAGGCTGTGGCGAGATGGCGCCTCATTTCTAAAGGTCTCTTCTTCTACCTGAGTCATTGGAAACAGCAGGGATGGAGTTTTAGTCCCAGGGCAGCCTCTAAAAAGCCCTGTGGTCTTGGACAAGTTATTTAACCTTCTGAAACCTCCATTCCTCCACCATCAGCATTTTCCAAACATGTGTTCCAAGAAATATTAATCTCATGAAAAAGGGTTCTGTTGTCAAATTAAGCCGGAGAATGCTGCACACAATTTCTCCTCTTTAGGAAGTTCACAGTGTGCATTAGCATTATTAAAGGCTCTGAGAAGTCCTGCAGTACGTTTAATCATGCATCCATCTTAGTTGACCTCAGGATTCCTTTACCTACTAACACTTATTAGCATCCTGTGGACTACACTTTGGAAAATACTGGTCCAGTGTATCTCAGGTCTCTTCCAGCACTTACATTGATAACACGCAGGAAGAGCAATGCAGAGTCTTTTGACACAGGTTCTGGGGATTAAGAGAGGATTTAATGCCCTGCGGTTGACAAGGCACCTATTCAAATTAACTGGCCCCTTGAAGATCAACACGATCCCTTTGTTCCTAATGAGAGTCTTCATTCAAGGACAGTGGTAATGACTGTCACAGAATCTTGGTGGCCACCTACAGTACAATACACAGAACTGTCCAAGAAGGATCAGTTATCTTCAATACAGTTTAGTTTTCCTTTCCAGCGTGATTTGATTTTTCTCCATAGTGAATGCTTTTGCCACTGTTCCCCGGTACAGTTCTGCCCACCTTTAATAGGATCCCTGCCCTTCCCCACTTCCTTGTCCAGAATGAAGTCAGTGTGCAGGCAGACTGTCAGGAGTCCTCAGGTTAAAGAGCTGCTCTTCCAGGAAGGCACCCGCAAGGCCATATTGTTCTTCATGCAGCCTAATTTCTTCAGGCGACAAGTGGCTTCCTCCAAGAACAAAGTCTGCAAACCTAGTATTTGTTTTAAATAAAGTTAATGTTATCACAGAGAGGTTTATTGGGAAGATAACATGTTCCCTGGCTACTTATCCCCTTTAATTAAATTTGACTTTGCATCAATAGAAGATGGCATTTGCACAGTGGGTGTAAAAACAGGAATGGCTTATGTGATCCTTCTCTAGACGTTCAGGGAAAGGATCGAGAAGTAGGCAGACTTAGGAGCACCGAACGCTGCCAAATATACCCACTCCTGCTTTCTAATTCCTTCTTTCTCTCTTTCTTATTAAACGTACTATTTATTCATTATTTTAGTGTCACGACTTTCCCCCTTCAATCTTTAATTTGAGGGCACTGTCGTTTGGATAAAGCTAGGAAGAAGGGAAAGCAGTAGGGAAAAGATGCTGGGGCAGAGATGTCTTTCTTGGTGATCTTTACAAATGACTTTTCGTCCCCTGTAGGAAGAGAAGCAGGTGACACATCCCATTCCGTCTCCCTTCTCCTATGAGTTATCTTTATGGCCTTCCCTATGAAACACATCTGATCAACATTTATTCTGACACTGGCACATCCACAGGGTGAGGCAGAGCACTGAAGCAAAAGCGACTCTGACAGCTTCCATGTCATTTGCTATCCAGGAAAGTTGTCTGTTTCTAGCCTGAAGTATCTGATCCAAACTATCCTGTTATTTTCATGGTAACTCCAACCCAAGCTATGTTGCGGGCAGTGGAGCGGGGCTTACGTTTTAGGCGCCCGGAGCCTGGACACGGCCAGCCAGGATGGGAAGCCGGGGCTGCGGCAGGCCTGGCGCAGGTCCTCCAGGGCGCGGGTCGTCGCAGCATCGGCTTGTTCCCTGTACTCGTCTTCAGTAAGAAACTTAACCACCGGCTTTTCTGATGTAAACCATTTCTTCATTTTCCTAAAACAGGCGGCATTTGGTTGCTAGATTCCTGGCCATATTTGGTTGCTCAGTTCAACCCTTAAGATTTATAAAAATACATTTCTTCAACAGTGACGGTAATAATTCTTAACTTCCTCTATATCATACTACACTTTATTATTGTTATCACGACGGAGGTTTACAGAACGTGTAGTTTGGGCCTATCAGTACATTTCCCCTCTTCCTGGACCATCTGAAATAATGTCCTACGGCGTTTGAGGATCGATTTCTGATAGAGATGTTGATTGCATTTTTCTTCCTCAGTGATTTCAAATCAGGCAGTTAAAAGTCTGGCTTCTTTATGCCTGCCCTGCTGATTTTCTTAGCAGCGAGCCTCTGAGATGTCCTTTTATGGAGACCTAGCAGAATCACTTGCCACTTAGTCTGAACAGAGAAGCCAGGAAGATTTGTGGAATATCGCCTCCACCTAGTGGTGGGGATTCTGACTCACCTTAGAGGAAGTAAATACTGTACAAGGGTCGTGTATACACAGTCATTTATAATAATTCTTCCTCTGCTACATTGGAATTCTTTTCCAACCAAAAAAGTCCTAAAGTGAAGAATCTTATAAAAATGGTAATGATGAAAAGGTTTTAACATATATGTTATACTTACCAATGAGTTAAAAAAATGTTTTTAGGTGGTTTAAAATGTAATTTACCCAGAGATTCCCAAATATAAATGAGCATCAGAATCACCAGGAGGTGTTTTAAACATACATTTTCTTGAGGTTTGGGACCTGAAAAATCTTTAAACTTTTATTGATTATCTGGTGGTTGATAAGCTCAATTAGGGAAACACTGACATGATTTCCTTCTCCTTTTCTGAATACCTAGACTGTCTCCCTAGAGGAAAACTCCTGGGCTCTGAGGAGAAGCCTGGGACACAGTCCTAGCTTTGAGGTTTACCCACCGTGTGAACTGGGGCAATTCCTTCACAGTTCTGAGCCTCACCTTGCTCACATGGAAAAAAATGAAAGCAACAAGGAGGTCACTGTACAGATGAAATACATTATTTTGTATCAAGTGCGTAGCACAGTGAGTGGTCTATAATAAGTGTTCAACCAAGATAATCAGAAGAACAGCTACCATATATTATTAAAATATATTCAAACAGCTCTTTGCAAACTAGAAAGTACTATACAAATCAAAGTATTTCCTCTGGTTTATTATTTAACCTATAAGTTCCTGTTTTATCCCCTAATGTTTCACATAATTGCTCACTAGCAAGATGAAAAGTTGAGGAAGTTACAATATCTTGATCATTACGTTTGTGTTAACAGAACGCACAGCAAATGCACTAAAGGATCACCATGACAGATCACACTTTGCTCTTGGCAGGGCGGTGGATGTTTAAAGGGAAAGTGGAAGGAATTCTCTCTTGGGCTCCTTGGGCCACAAGCCTGGCAAAGGACCAGAGGTCTGAAGGATGTGTAGTGCCCACTGTCCTCCTGACAGAGGGACCTCTGAGACCCCCAGTCACTGTCTACCTCTGAGACAGGGCAGGGGGAAGCAGTCAGCATCAGTCCCCCGACCCTGCTGCCTTTCAGTCTCCCCAGCATTCTCTGCAGAGGGGCCCTGTCCTGTCGCTGGTGCATTTTAACCCTGTGACATCACCACACATGCAGTCATCAGATCCAGAAACTACCAGTTACCACAGAGTCTCCTTCCTCACAGCCAAGTTTACCCTGTAAATATTTATTAACTCCCTCTTCCTGCCTTGATCTCACTGCCCTACTCCAGGCCCTCATCGCCTCTCGCGTGGATTGCTGTGATGTCTGACGACTGGTCTCCTGCCCCGGAACCTCCCCTTAACCTCCACTCTCTGTGCCAGGAGACAGATGGGCCCCTCCTACTGCCCGAGGCATGTTCATGGTCTCTGCTTTGATTTTTGCTTGTTGAATGTATTTTTATTTTCAGATTAGTTGCCAACATTTAAACGTTGTCTGAATTTACATTCTAATCCACGTTCCCAGCTTCTCTAGAAAACCAGAAGAGCTGGCAAGGCAAGGCCCATATTCCCACATGGCAACAGTCAGCTCAGGCTGAATGGCAACTGACCCCCTTTCAAGGAGGCAATGTTGTAGAATTTCACACAGTCCTCACCACTGCCTTCCCTCTGCTTGGACTCATTCCTTCACTACCTTCTGGGCCCCAGGCATTTGATTTCTAACCCTGTCGAGGCAGTAGTCAGAGAGCACTGACGAAGATACGTAACGGTCAGCTGCCTCCGCCACGTTACAGGATCAGATCAGATTCTTCAGCAGGGCCTGTGATGCCTCCATGACCTGGCCGACACCCGCCTCGCTCACTGGCCCTGTGATGGTACCAAACTGGGCTTTCTCCCCGTCAGGAAGGCCCTTCCTACATTTATTCATCTGGCTGTTTTGATTCATTAAAATTCAGCCCGGTGACCTCCTCCAGGAACTTTCCTGAACTTTTTCTACACGCCACAGTTCCTGTGCAGGCCTACTTTAACACTTCAGAGCTATAGAAACATATGCCTATGTGTCAACAAGTGCACCTCAAGGGTAGGGACCATCTCCTTCACCTGAGCACCTGACACAAAAACAGGTGCTCAGACTCCATGACTGAGGACATCATAAAGCCGTGACAACAGAAGTTGTCTCATCTTTCTTTCTGTACTTTCCAAAGGCTTAACCGAATTATATAAATCATAACTTTCAATCATTTGTGATTCATTTCTGTTCCCTAACTCTTATCTCATATGCACAATTACCTCTAAAGCAGTCCTGGGCCCTAAAAAAAGGAAACGTAAAATGAAAGTAGAAATTATAGGCGACTCCGAGCCCAAGTAATTTTGCCACTGATTTTAGTGACTTCTTGGTGCGCTGTCATTACCTAGTAATTGGTGGTGCACCTCTGAAAGATGAACGACGACTAGCAATGGGGATGGAATCAGATGCTTATTACGTTCTCTAACTGTCCCCCTCTCAGAGGGAAATATCCAGATGAAGTGGAGTTAATTGTGAGATTAACTATGATGTGTCCAAAAAATCCCCCCCCCAAAATAAATAAAACCAGAGCTCAAAATGTCAAATTTATGATGGAAAAAAAAAAAAAGATACGCACCATCTCACGTAAGCGAGTGCTCTCAGTGGGTAGTGCAGGATCTTGGACGACAGGGTGAGGAGCATCACTGCATAGGCGAACTGAGGAATGGCCACGCCAGCATAGACCAGGAGCAGGGAGAGGAGCTGCAGCGCCCACGCCAAGAGGGTCACGCTCCTCTCCTCCACGAGGGGCCCGTGCTTGTAACAAACAGTAAAGCTGAGACACCCAACTATCAAGACGTAGCCTGTAAGAGCAGAAGAATGTAAAACAACATAACACTGAACTGAAAAGTTATGGGGAAAAACCAGCAGAGCCATGGCTTAGAGCTAAGAACATATCAGAAAACCTTCATTTTTGTTTTCTTTTTCCAATGAAGTTGAAAAATACATTTAGGGCTAGTTATTCCTTCCATGTGAGATATTAGGCTGACTTTTGTAATAATTAAGGATGTATAATAATAAATTATTATAATATTAATACGTAAGTATCCCTATTTTCTGGTCCAGAGTCCTAGAGGGCAAATGTTATCACAGTTGCTTTGGTCAGGAATAAGCCTCAGTGTATGTCACAGTCTGCTACAAAAGCTATTCCTAGTTTTTATTTTCTAGTCACTAAATGAAAATATAATTTTACAGTGCAGGGATGGGGCTGTCACCCTCGTAATCCAGTGCTCAGTTTCTGTATTACCAAAAGAGGGACAGTGAGATATTCTGTGGTGTCTCCTGTTGTGATCCAATGTCACGTGCGCATTGCCTCTTACGTATTTCGCCAAGTGTTTCATTTGTATGTACGCAAGCCTCAAGATCTAATTTCCAGCTTATAAAAAATACAGGGGAGAGAGAAAAAAATTAAATTATACTACAAAGGAATAATCAGAGAAATCCAGAAAGTGGGACATTCTATAGGACAACTGGGTCTCTTCAGCATATCATTGTGATGGGAAAAAAAACACCCCAAAACCTGTTATGGATTAAAAGAGACTTACAGGACACAATAGATGCAAAATGTGATTCTGGACTATATCCTACCTTATACAAAACAAGCATCAAGGATGTTTAGGAAATTTGAACATGGCCTAGATAATAGGCGATTTTATGTAATTATTCATTTTTTTAGATTTAATAGTTATTTAACTATAGAGGAAAATGCTCTTGCCTTGTAGAGATGCTTAGTGAAGTATTTAAGGAAACACACCATAATAGCAATAATTAAGTTTGAAAATACTTTAGCGTAAAAAGAAAAATGGGCTAAAAACATAAAACCTTCAAGTGAAACAAAGAATTGATTGCTTTTGTTCTGGGTGGGTGGACTTATGGGAGAAATTTGGCACTAAGAGGTTAGGAGAAAATTGATTCTCCCATTCTCTATAATTTCCCAAATAAAACACTTAAAAAAGTTGGGTTTTTCTTTTTTGTTTGTTTTTTTAAATAACATCAAACAAGAAGAACAAGTGTCTCTGTTTCTGAAAAGTCAAGTTTTCATTAGTCATTTATATTTAGGATTTCTCACCTTTCATACTGAATAAATTAAGAAAAAGAAATAAAGAGCCACATTTTAGAGAAGTGTTTTCATTACAATTTAGATGTGGTTAGAGCTTAACCGCAGCTCAAAAGCACATGCAGTCCAAAAGGGCAAATGCTTTTTTGCTCTTTTGATCATTAGTATAGAAAACTAAGAAGGATGTCATACAGAAATAGTCTAAAATGGGAACTAGTGAACTGAAATCACCAAGCATGGGAATAAAATAAAATATTAGTTTTAACAGTTCTCCTTAGTTCAAAATGAAAATTTGGATTCTGGAGAGAAACATATGTCAAAAGAAGGCCCCTGGCTGTACTTCTCAGCTTTACCAATAATAGACCACATTATTTAAAGTTTTACCTACCTAATATATATATTCTGTTTTCACACCACAGCCACTTCAGCTCTTCCATCAGTTGCCACACAATATAAACTGAAGCAAACCAACAACCAACCATTAGAGCCCAAAACGTGCTATACTGTGTGTGGAAGAAAATAAATGACACAGTTTTTGGTTCATTCACTCTCATAAAAATAGAAATAAACAAATAAACCCTTTGTATTCAAAACTTCTATATCAAACTGCACTGAAGTCAACTCAAGATACTCTTCTTGTGTCTTGTTAAAGGTCTGATCCACGCACCACCAGCTTTGATGTCACCTGGGAGCTTGCTGGGATGCAGACTCTCAGGCCCACTGAGACTCCTGAATCAGAGTCTGCATTTCAACAGGACCCCCGGGTGACTTGCATGTACATTACCGTTGGAGAAGCACTGTTCTAAAGAATAAATTTATCTCAAAATAATGCTGGTGTTGCAAGCTTTCATCAGAGTAACTACAACATGAGCATCATGAACTAATATATATGTATCCTCAACTAAATGCGGGGCATTCTTTTATTGAAGGTGTTTTGGGGGAACTAATAATGATGAAGAAATCCCCAGATGTAGCAATGCTGTTATTCAAGGCCCCAATGGTTCAGCATCATGACATTCCTCAGCTGAGCCAAGAGATATCTGCACTCAGCATAGAATAAGCCCCCATCACTCATAAGAAAAACGTTATTATCTAGAGAATAAAAGGGTCTCAAAAAAGTATCGCCAAAACTTAATACTTAAGCCTACACATAGTAATAAATAAAAATGGAATCTCTTGGAAAAGAAACAATTTAAGCCAGTTTATACAATGTAGAAATACGGTTTGAATTAGGAACTTTCACAATAAACGTGAATTAATTTTAATCAATTTTTCATGTTTATGAGATCATGATTTCCATTTTTTTATTCATTTGTACATGGTATACCTACCTTAGGAATGAACTTTTTCACCAGCAACAGGACAAAGACTAATGTCATTAGAATACCTAGCACAGTCCCCGAAGAGTAAAAGAAAACAGGGCTCCTGTCAAGACAAGCAGATAAAAGCCATTTAAATGCCAAGTCGCTCTTTCAGTATTAGAAACATGTTTAACTTGACAGTAGTCATAAAGATTATTAAGAAGAAAAACTCAGATGGCAGCTTTAATTACATCCTATACTCTTAAAAAATGAAATCTCTACTTGAAATTTATGGTAGCTTGCCACTAACTCGAAACAGAATGTCTGAGTTATCTTCTATGTTTAGACTGGTCCAATAATAATTATTGGAGCACCTATCACATAGCAGGCACTTGTCTGAGAGCTTAACATGCTCTCACAACAGTCCTGTGAAAATTTTACATGGGAGGAAACTGAGGCGCCAAGAAATTAAAGGCTTTCCCAAGTCAGTACCTGCCAGTTGGAGGATTCAGGCCTGCAGCCCATCTCCTCTGAGTCCAAGCTTTACTCTTCAGGCTATGTAAGCAACATCCAATTTATTAAGACCATGGAGGACATGAAACACACTCTCTTAAGCCATAAGGAAAAACTTGAAAATAAATAATGTCCAGAATAGCAAGTTAAGAAGTAAAATATTATTGGAAAGATATTCCTTTTTCATGAGAGAAGTTATAAGAAAAAAAGTATCAGGATAATATGTTAAAATTCAACCTTCTGTATCAGAGCCACAAATCTAGGAGGTGGTGCAAATGTAAGAGAGAGGACGGCACCCAGCATCAGAAAACCTGAGTATAAATTTCAGCCCTGGCAAGACTACTCATGTAATGACAGATGTCGGTTTTCTCATTTATAAATTGAGAACAATAATCCAGAGCTCACATAGTTGTTAAGAGAATCAAATCAATTAAAATAATGTATAGGGGCTTTCCTGGTGGTACAGTGGTTAAGAATCCGCCTGCCAATGCAGGGCACACAGGTTTGAGCCCTGGTCTGGGAAGATCCCACATGCCACGGAGCAACTAAGCCCGTGCACCACAACTACTGAGCCTGCGCTCTAGAGCCCGTGAGCCATAACTACCGAAGCCTGTGTGTCTCAACTACTGAAGCCTGCACGCCTGGAGCCTGTGCTCCGCAACAAGAGAAGCCACCGCAATAAGAAGCCCTAGCACCACAACGAAGAGTAGCCCCCCTCGCTGCAACTAGAGAAAGCCCGTGCGCAGCAACAAAAGACCCAACACAGCCAAAAAATAAATTAATTAAAATAAAATAAATCTATTTAAAAAATGTATATTGATACATAATACAAAGTAATGCATGTGAAAGTACTCTGTAAGCAGTACATATCATACTATACAAACAAATGTTACTGGTTTTAAAACCTTTCAAACACTGTCTTCAGACCAATTGTTTGCAAAATCTAAAGCAAGACCTAAAAACTAGTGTGGAACTATTCAGCACAGGGTTAAAAATGTCCTACTCTTTTTGATTCACAAATTTAAGAAAGTAAAAATGAATACTTACTGACTCAAGGTCTTTGCATAAAAGAAGAGGAAAATGCCCGCCACAAACACAAGGAAGAGTTTGAAATCCACAACTGGAGCAAAAAAGACACAGACACACAACAAACAAAGATTCTGTGTCAATGTAGTGTAGTGAAAAAAAGTCAATTTACTGAAATGTCACTCCAGAAAAACTGATTCCAGAAATCAAGTATAATAAAAAGAGACTTACTGTTTCGATTCACTCTTACGGTATAGATAAATATCTTCCTGGCAGGCTTCACAGAGAAGCACACAGTCTCCCGATATGGATTGATGGTTATGGTTATATCATTAGACTCCTTTGGTGTCCAAAGGTTATGAATCACACATTTGATAATAGACAGAATGGTTTCTGGATACTGGCAATTATATCTTTCTGTGATATATACAATACTGAGCAGGCCTGAACTGGTAATTTTCACCTACAAAACAAGAACAAACGAATTCACAAACACAGAAGTTAAAACTTCTTACAAGCTTCTTAAAATCATGAGAAAAGGAGTAAAGAGAGCCCAAGACTGGTTGAGTAAAGAACACTCAGAGGTACCTGGCAACATTCTGATCCCAGGGACAGATCCAGAGATCTGTGTTTAGTCAACACACACTGGAGCACAGACACTTTTTAAAGTGGATGTTTCTTCCCCTGAGTTGTGGATAATGGAATTCCCTCTTCCAGCAGGTTATTGTGGCCAAGAGACATGTGAAAATGGATGAGATAGAAAATAATAGGTAGCAAACTATTTGGTTATAAACCTAATGAGAATAGGGTTTATATATCTACCACTTCTACTGTGACTGAGAAAAAAGCATTTCTATCTTACAGATCAGCTGAGCATATGTGATTCAGGCTTCTCTCACCATGCCCGCTGAAGGAGGATCAGAACCCAACCCCAGGTCCTACTCAAGTCTCAGAGCAAAGAACCACCTACAATACTAAGCAGATGATGACAGCCCAGGGATCATTAAAGGACAACTCTGCTGCTGCCTTTGTCCCTCTCTATTTCTCTTCTTTGTCCAAGGATACGGCAAGCCTGAAAAGGGAAAAGAGAGCACCAGCTCTGAATCTCAGGCCTCAGGTGAAATCACCCATTATCTGTCTACCAATGCCCCGATTCTCTTGGATTTTAGCTCCTGGCTCTCTGCTGCTCGCTCTCCAATACTACTTCCTGTCATGTCTCTGGGATTAAATATACACAAGATACACACAAAACTCCTTCCAATATCCTGTCCTCTTGGTTCCTTGAACTCCTCCCCTCTTATGCTCCACTCACCTCAGCTAATCATGCCTGCAGCCACACCCCAATCTTGTCAGTCCCACACTGCAGCCCCCAATACAGGCTGCATGAAATGCACCCCACTAGCTGACCACCACCTCCTACCTTTCCAGCGTGCCTTCCTTAACACCCCGACCCCAGCAAGCATTAACCCCAGCAGGGAGCAAGCACCTTTCCTCTGCTCCTCACCCTTGATGTCCTCAGCCCCTTCTTTTCCAGCTAAGTTCCATGATCAATCATTATAAAGCATTCCCTTATATGTACCCTTAACTTGTTTGTACCCCTTGTGCTTTGTCACACTCACTTACAAAATCCAACCCTCCACCTATTCCACTTTTGCATCTGCACCACCGATCATGCTGGAGAAACTCGTAGTGCTCTCACTGCAAACCCTTGACTGTGAACCTGAAGTAGGACTGGAAGGCTGTCGGCAATCATACCACACACTCCTATCCAGTGGCTCTTCCACTCTCTTCAACGATGACCTCACGGCTTCTCCTTCCTCAATACCCCAATGACTTCTCCCTGCCTCACTTCTGGCTGGTGATCCTTCCTACTTCACTGAGAACGGAAGAAATCGGAAGAGAACCGGGAGGGCTCTTATCCCCATATCCCCCCACCTGTCAGCATCTGCAGGCACATGCTCTGCTTCTGGCCTGTGCATTTCCAGAGGAAATTTCTGCCATGGAGATTTACATGCTCCATTCTAAAGGCAAGCCCCCAACCTGTGCACTGGATCCGACCCACCTTGGCTACTCAAGGACATCCCACCAGTACTTCTTCCCACTCCACTAGACCATTCCTATCAGCTTACAAACATGCTGGCATTTTTCCCACTTAAAGAAAAACACAAAAAACCCTTTTATTGACTCCATTTTCCCCTTCAGCTATCACCCCCTTTCCTCGCTTCCCACTACAATAAAATTCTTTTTAAAAGTTGCCAATACCTGCAGCCTCCGGTTCCTCTCCCCCATTTCTCTCTTTAGCCACTTCAGTCAGGCTTTCATTTCCAACAGGCTGCCCCTGACAAGGTCATCTGTGGCATGGTGTCGCTAAACCGAATGGTCAACTCATTCCCAGTCATTCTATCTGATCCATCAACAGAGTCTGGCGCTGCTGATCACTCCCTCCTCCCTGTCGCACTTCCTGGGGCTCCCTGGGCACCTCCTTCACTTGTTGCCCTTTCTCTCTCTCCTCTGCTGGCCCCTTCCTCCTCCCAGACCTCTTAATATCTGACTGACCCAGGCTCAGTCGCTGGTCCTCTCCTCTTCTCCGTCTAAACTCACTCCTTCGTCCCATGGCTTTAAGCACCATCTATAAATACGCATCACCACTTACTTTTGTAAAAAGAAACACAGGAAAGATATACCAGAAACTAACAAGATTGATTACCTACATGGGTTGGGTGGGAAGGGATGAGGGGGAGTGACGCTTCTCTGAGAATACCTTTGTGTAGTTTTGACTTTTGAGCCATATTAATATTGTACATACTAAAAAATAATAATAAAATCAACCAGGATGAGGAAAAACTCTGAAATGGAAACAAATAAAAACAAGTGTATTTCAAATGAATAATATAACCATATTGAAGGGGGATGGGTAGGAATGAATTAACCCAAGTAACTTTTGAGCACAATATTTAGACTGTGACCCCTCAAACTAAAGATAAAACACACTGTAAACAAATACTGAGCTCTTGTTACTAGGTTTGTTTTTCACAACAGTATGGCTTAACAACTCTGAAATTACTCTAGGATTAGGCAAATAAATCAATATATTGATGAGAATGGGAACCAGGTTTCTCACAATCAGAGAAGAGAGTTATAGATATGGAAAGGAGAAAGACTAGAGTGAACCCAGTGGTGTTGGAGAGATCAGAATTCATGGTTTTTGAAGACAGACAGACAGGAAGTAAGAAGAAAGAAAGGAAGGAAGAAACAGCCATGTGTATAGGAGTATGGGTGTGTATATACACATATGATAATGATATCCGGTAGTAATGAACACACCTGACACTGAATGCTCCTTGCAAAAATGTATGACTCCAGAGCTGCGTCTAAGAAATTACAGGATAAGCTTGGGAACATCTTGTTTGCCAGAAGGTAAAGAAGTGCTCAAATAATGATAGGCACAAGTTAAAGAACATAAGAGCTAGTTCGAAGGGGCTCCTACTGGCCAAATCTAGGACAATTTGAATAACAAAACAAATAATAAAAGTAAGGAATTGTAGTCCAGCAAATGAATTGGCAATCCATGAAACCATATGGATATAAATAAATGGGGGAGGTAAAACTCTTCCTTATAGAAGAATGCCAATGAATGTAGAAGGAATAATGGAATTAGAAAATCACCATTTGATAAACATCGTGATGATAACTGATTCAGGCAAGCATCATCAACAGATAATAAAACTAGGGGGTAAAAGTTTGATGAGGAATAAAATATATACACAGTCTCAAATTATCCCCTCAAAATAGTCATTCATTACAGAGGTGAAAATAGTTATCTTACAGTGGTAAAACTAAACTGACAGATAACACCTTAACCAAGTGACCAAAGTGGTGTATATTATCAGTAATAGTACAAAGCAACATCAAGTGCCTACTGATATGATGATGTCCTAGCTCTTCCCTCAGCCAGAACACTCTTCCCTCAGATACCCTGCTGGGTAACTCACATCACTGAGATCTTACTCATGTGTCACCTTTTCAATGAGAAAGACCCTGACCACTCTTTTTAATACTGCAACTTGCCTCCACCCCCCTCATTCCACTTATCTTACTCTACATTTTCTTTTTTTATAGCACTTACTAGTTTTATAATTTTCTCCTCTTTTACATTTATAGCTAACCCCACCCTACCCCCTACCCCCATTCCCAAGAGTGTAAACATCACAGGAGCGGGGATCTATTTTGTTCACTGATGGATCCTAAGAGCCTAGAAGAATTCCTGGCACTTAGTAGGTGCTTAATAAATATTCATTAAATGCTGAAGGAAGGAAAGTGCTAGGCTATTAAGAGTAATTACTATCTTGACCACACCTGGGATCAGAGGTAACTTCAGATTTCTATAGAGAAGGGTCTGAGATAGCAATTATTTTGGAAAGTAGGCAAGAGGGTATTGTCTTGAGCCATGTCCGAACAGCAAGCACACTGCACTCAGATAGTATATCTACTTGGAGTGGTTGGAGAGGGGCTGATGAAGAGTATGGAGGTTAACGTCCCCTCCCATAGCCCCCCCCCAACCTGAACTGCTGTGTGTAATCCCCCAGGCAGCTTTCATACTGATACACAGCTCTATGTCATACAAAAGCTACTTCTACTCTTGAAATAGTACGTTTTAACTCCCTGTTCCTAAGACATAATTTGAAAGTAGGCTCTTACCTGCACAGTTGACCATATATACTTCCATTTCACTTGGGATTTTTGATTGTAGCAGTAACAGTCTGACTGAGACGTTTTAATTAAATCCATTTCCTTCAAAGCTTTACATCTTGCAACTGAGAAATGGGAAAAAGAATTTATTTCCTAAATATGTAATTGCCCAGAATCTTATCTTCTTTTTTATTCACAGGGTTAATGACGGCTGTTTTTGTAGTCTATGGCCAGTAAATTCTTCTACATGGTAATTATAGTCCTTCAGTCTTTCCAATCTAGCAGGAGGCAGACAAAAAGATTACAGTCCAGTACCAATACTCTTATGACAGATGGAAGGACTGCAAGAGCATGGAGAATAGGCACTTCTTCAATCTTGAAGTAGAGGGCAAGGATTGAGGGAGGCTTCCCAGAAAGGAGGAAACGTGAGAGGAGCACTGAAGCACAGTCAGAGGCAACGAGACAGAAGTCAGGGGGTGGGGTGACAAATGTGTACAGAACCATGGAGATGAGGGAAATCATGGAAGTGCTTCGGCCATTCACGAGGACGGAGTGTAGGGAATACACAGGACATTTCAACACCTGCAGCTAGAGAGCTAGGTGGTTTCTGTTACACTGAGGAGGGTGGACTTCCCGCAGAAAGCAGAGCATTGAAGGATTTTAGGTAAGTGTCAAAGTGTCGGCAAGACACTGTTGACATTCCAAAGGGTTTCACTGAGAAGAGTTCAGTGAAGATGTAGGCAGGGTTCAGGCATTAACAACAAGGAACCGTGAAGTTCCCAGGCACCAACAAGAGCAGAAAGACTTCAACATCCCTAGGCCTGAAATGGCAAAGGGAGGACCCGTTGTTACCAGAGCCGAAAGGACAGTAGTCTAAGGGGATGCAAGCCCTGCCAGAGCTTCAGGGGGAGCTCTCTCCCGCCCTCCCGTCAGTGCCTCTCATCTGCCAAACCATTGGAAGCCAGAGGGCAAAGAAGCCCACAGAGGCCAGCTTCCGGGAACTGAGCAGGGGTGAGCAAGGCACAGAATGGACCTGTGGGAACAGAGAACACAGTCGTGTCTTAGAAAGAGCATTCTGTAGGCCACGCAAAATGTTAGAGGGGCCGAAGACTGAAAGCAGAAGAGCTGCGGAGGCTCCCGAAGCAGTCTAAACAAGAAACAAACTAAGGAGGCAGGAGAAAGAACAGATGTAAGAGCACCCAGGAAGTGGAATCAACAGACTCAGAGATTCAGAAACGACCTGATGGTTCCGGTGAGTGATATAAGGAATACTAGAGAAGAAGCAAAAAAAGGGGAAGGGTTCAATTTTAGAAGTACTGAATCTTGGTTGGTGGGGCTAGGTGAAGATGGATAGGTCTGTAGCACAGGAGAAGTCTGGCTGGAGACAGATGTAGTACATACATACGTGTGTGTGTTCTGTGTAATACACAAAAAATATTTTATATATAGTATGTAATATATAATACAACATAACACAGTGTAACAGAGAGAGAGAGAAGACAGGTGCAGCGTTACAGATGGTAAATGTAGTAAATGCCACAAGAAAATTATGAAGTAATGGGGTTCATTTTTTTCTGAGGCTGCTGCTATATTTGAATTTAAAATGAAGTGAGATGAAAGTCACAGATGCTTCTGGACCCAGGATAGGGTATCACCACTACGTCTGTCATATATGAAACAGCAACAGGGAATGTTTACGTGCACATCAAGAAACAGGCTTTATGCCCCAACCCTCACTCCTCTAAGGAGAGTGTGATCAGCTGTTTCTCCAGAAAAACCTGAAATGAAGCTAGAACAACCTGCTACACCGAAGTTGGGGAAGGATCGGGTAACCAGTAATAACAACTCGACAATTATATCCATTTAGGGAATAACACTAAGTAAGTCCAGATAGGTCCTGGTCCTGCCTAGAAACACCTTAGCATTAAGCTGGAGAAAAGTGAAGAAACAGACACTGTGAATGCCCATCAGCTCTGAAAATACAACTACATAAAAGTCAAGGTTCTCAGGTGGCTGTACAAAGCAGAGAAGTTACACGAGGATCCAGTACCCTCCACTGTGATGCTGTGAAACCATTTAATCTTTACTCTTAACACTGTGACGCATATGTTTTTAAATATACCAAGAAATTTGCAGAGTTTGAGAGTATGAGATGCAAATATAAGAATCCAGGTTAAGAGGCAGATCTCAAAAAGGCACGAGAAGGAAGCTCTAGAGGCTCTCTTTTAAATATAGGATACAAAAATTAAAAATGCATTCTTTCATGGTCTGTTTACACACAAGGGCAAAAAGGAGAATGCAGAACAGTGTTAACAACACACACAAAGCAACAGATGCTGAGAGCCTTCTTGCGTGTATCTGAGACACAAATGACTCCTGGCCACGGGCTGCACAGGGGACAGGGCCCTCCCGGGACCCCAAGGGGCTGCAGCTGGCCGTATGAAAGACGCGTGTCCAAGCAGGCAGTGCAGACCCTGGAAGAGCCTGAGCGACTGCAATGATAACACACCACGCACGTTAAAAGCCCTCAGCTAGTGACCACAGGGAGGGCTCCGGACTCGCCTTCTGGTATCCCATGTTCTGCCTTCCGCGGTCCCCTGTGGGCTCTCTAGGCAGGAACAGGGTGAAATCAGGCGGCTGGAGTTGAGAACCTTATGCTGGGAGTCCCCAGTGGAAGAGGGGATTCCTACCTATCGTTGGGAAGGGAGCACACTCTGGGGCTGGGGTCAGGTGAAGAGCGTGAGGTCTGTGGTCTGCAGACCCCAGCAGCCCAGACCACCATGAGAACGTTAACTGCAGCCCGTTCTTTCTTCAGGGTTACTCCTAACACCATACGCGTGCTCACTAGGGGCTTTTCTTGTGGTCTTTCCAGGGTCCCTCCGTGCATCCCGTCTCCTAGAGAGCGTTCCACCACTTCGAGGGCTGAGTCAATTCCCCTAAGTATACGAACTACCCTCTTGTTAGTGGTCTGAGGAAAAACCCTTTGGAGCCTGAGCTTTGCAAACAAACGCTGCCTTCCAGTGAGGTGTTTTTTTTTTTTCCATTTTGGTCCTAAGACTGTCTCCTAAATCATTTGATATCTGTAACTCTTCAGATAAGAGCAAGATGACGCAATGTGGGTAGAGCGCAATAGCTTGAATTTAGGAATAAATGCTTCTCTGCTGTCCAGGCCGCAGCCTTCTTGCACTTGGGTTACTATAAGGGACTTCTAGCTGGTCTGCTTACAGAATCACCCCTACGATGCTCCCCTACAACCTATTCTCTAATCAGTACAGGGACCTTTTAGAAACATCAACCAGAGCACAGCATTTACCTGCTCAAAACCCTCCAATGACTTCTCGTCACACCCGTAAGAAAACCCACCCTCCTTTCCTAGGACCTGGGTACCTCTGACCTTTCCTCCTGCTTAGCCTCTCCGGCCACACCAAGCGTCCTGTCCTCAGGGTGCCAAGCCACCCCTGCCTCAACCTTTCCTACATGCTGTTTCCTCCATCTGCAACCGGCTTTCCCCAGATCTCGGCAGAGCTGGCTCCTTCTGATAGATAACGTATGTATTTGCTCAAAATTCACCTTCTCAGGAAGGCCTTCTCTGGCCCCACTGTCTAAAATGGCACACTCCTACCCCTTTCACCCACTTTCTGCTTACTCTGCTTTATTCTCTTCATATTATATATGTATTTTTTAGTTTATACTCTCTTTCCATGAAGTTAGGGACATGGCATGTTCATTACCGTATATGTAGCATTTAAATATTTGTCTTTCACGTGTGTGTTGTAATTCGAGAGGACTGGTAGGTTATTTGGGCGTGCATAGCCGACCCCGTGAAAGCCTGGCCAATCTTTATTAAGAGGCTGGCCAGTGCCAGCACCGTAAAAGGGGGGGCACTCTGCTCTTCCCCTTGAAGCAACCTAATGCTGGACACCTGTCCAGCCTGTGCCATTGCCATCCCACCCACAGAACCTGCAGGCTACACCTCTGCCTTACCCTACCCCATCATCAATGTACCCTTAACTAGAGGGTGGAGAGCTGTAACCCTTAATATCCCTTGGGCTGAGAACCCTCTTCTTTCTCCTCACCAGGTAGAAGAGGGCAGAGGGAGGCAGGAGGTGGTGATCAGCGTGTTTTTGTTGTACTCTATATGGTACATCAGTGTACTCTGTGTAAAGACCTCCCAGTTAGAAGAAAAGAACTTGCTCTGATTTCACCTTGGTCTTCAACCAGATTAAGGAAAGTACAGATAGGGGTACGTTGCCCTGATTCTTGATATTTACAGAAACACTACTAAAAGCATGTTGCAAGCGGCGTCTCCCCTGGAATTCTCCAGAGCGGCCTCTGGCTTTTGAGGTGAAACTGATGTTGGATTCACACAATACATGAGACATTATAGACAAGGTGTCAGCAATTCATGGTGCCCTCTGGCTGCCCTCATTGTTATCACCTGTCTCCTGAGGTGAATGCATCTCAATCCACCCACACAAGAATTCCTAATTATCTAAGGAACTTGAAACTCACAGCCACAAGAAACCACAACCCTAGCTCCAAGTGAGTTCATGTGAATCGTAAGCCATGGCCAACTAGCATAAGACAGTGACTTTGACAATCAAGATTCTTACCACAGCTGGCCCACTGCCTTCCTAGAGGGAACCAGATCTTTTAATCTTAGATTGTTTATAAACGTTGTCTTTCCTAGGCCCCTCCTCCCTTCAGTAAGCTTCTAGAGACATTTCATTATTCAGTTTCTACTTCCTCTATCTCTGCCTGCGGGTAGGAAACAGAAATTATAGCCAGCTTCACTGCCTGGCTGAACTCTACCACCTGTTCCAGCCCTGACACTGAGGGCTGTGAAGCTGCTCTTAGGTCTGCAGGTGTCATTTATTCATGCAGTCTCAGTCTTTGCTGGTTCATTCAGCTAGGATTGGAACCTCCTAGTGTCAGATCCGGGCAAATCCAAATATATCACAATATCAACAACATCCCCTCACGAGGCAATCCAGAAAACAAAAGGGAATTTCTAGGGATTCATAAAAATGTAATAATAATCATTCATTTGGTCAGACGAGAACAACACCTGCCTAGGGAGAGCCACTGCTTCCCCCTGGAGCTGATATATTTCTCCTCCCCAGAGGGTGCTCCCATAACCTAGGCATTCACTTCCTCAAGCCTCAAGTCAGGAGAGGGGTCTGCAAGTGTGGGCTATCCCAGCTCTGCCTCATTTCCCAAAAACTTAGGAGTATAAGCAGGACCAACCCCGAATGCCATGCTTATTATGGCTACCCCAGCAAGGCCATGGACCGAGCACGGCCCTCCTTAACTACCTGTAGTCCTCGGCAGGCTCTCTTGAACCTTTCAATAAACCTGACTCCTGGAGAACAGTGTATTTCTGGACATTTGTGCCCAAACTGCTATGACAAAGTGCAATTCTTTACATTACCAAAGGATGTGAGTCAGGGTTACCTTTGCCAGTGAAATCCCTTAGTTCACATAAAATACCATTCAATTTGAAAATATTCAATTAATCTAATGTTAGGACTACATATCATATATTAAAAAAGACAACTGCACATCACTTGCTTTAACTGATAAATTTAGAATTATTCTTTTGTACTACTTTTGTCATTTATGTTTTCCTAAATGTATAAAGATACAATTAGGTTAAAGAGTTTAGTCATAAACTAAATTACCTTTCATTTTAAGGTAAAAATACTTAGTCAAAACTTCAGGCTTCCGGGAAGATGGCGGAAGAGTAAGACGCGGAGATCACCTTCCTCCCCACAGATACACCAGAAATACATCTACACGTGGAACAACTCCTACAGAACACCTACTGAACGCTGTCAGAAGACCTCAGACGTCCCAAAAGGCAAGAAACCCCCCACGTACCTGGAGGGGATTAAGAGCGCTGCTTAAAGGAGCTCCAGAGACGGGCGCGAGCCGCGGCTAAAAGCGCGGACCCCAGAGACGGGCATGAGACGTTAAGGCTGCTGCTGCTGCTGCCGCTACCAAGAAGCCTCTGTGCAAGCACAGGTCACTATCCACACCCCCCTTCCGGGGAGCCTGCGAGGGTCCCAGGATCCAGGGACACCTCCCCCGGGAGAACGCACGGCGCGCCTCAGGCTGGTGCAACGTCATGCCAGCCTCTGCCGCCGCAGGCTCGCCCCGCACTCCATGCCCCTCCCTCCCCCCTGCCTGAGTGAGCCAGAGCCCCCGCATCAGCGGCTCCTTTAACCCCGTCCTTTCGGAGCGAAGAACAGACGCTCTCCGGCGACCTACACGCAGAGGCGGGGCCAAATCCAAAGCTGAGCCCCTGGGAGCTGTGAGAACAAAGAAGAGAAAGGGAAATCTCCCCCAGCAGCCTCAGAAGCAGCGGATTAAAGCTCCACAATCAACTTGATATACCCTGCATCTGTGGAATACCTGAATAGACAAGGAATGATCCCAAATTGAGGAGGTGGACTTTAGCAGCAAGATCTATGATTTTTTTCCCTTTTCCTCTTTTTGTGAATGTGTATGTGTATGCTTCTGTGTGAGACCATGTCTGTATTGTCTTGCTTCCACCATTTGTCCTAGGGTTCTATCCGTCCATGGTTTTTTAAAAAAATTTTTTCTTAATAATTAATTTTAATAACCTTATTATACTTTACCTTCGTTCTTTCTTTCCTTCCTTCCTTCCCTCCTTTAGGCAACGAATCACCCCAAATTGAGGAGGTGGTCTCTGAGAGCAAGATTTATGATTTTTCCCCCTTTACCTCTTTTTGTGAGAGTGTATGTGTATGCTTCTGTGTAAGATTTTGTCTGTATAGCTTTACTTCCAACATTTATCCTAAGGTTCTATCCGTCCCCCTTTTTTTTCCTAAATAAATATTTTTTAATTCAATAACTTTATTATACTTTATTTTATTTTTACTGTATCTTCTTTCTTTCTGTCTTTTTTCCTTCTTTCCCTCCTTCCTTCCTTCCTCCCTCCCTCCCTCCTTTCTTTCCTTCTTGCCTTCTTTCCTTCTTTCTTTCTTCCGTTCTTCTTTCCCTCCTTTCCTTCTTTCTTTCCTCATACTTCTACTAATTCTCTCTCCTTTTTCTCCCTTTTATTCTGAGCCGTGTGGATGAAAGGCTCTTGGTGCTCCAGCCAGGAGCCAGGGCTCTGCCTCTGAGGTAGGAGAGCCAACTTCAGGACACTGGTCAACAAGAGACCTCCCAGCTCCACATAATATCAAACGGTGAAAATCTCCCAGAGATTTCCATCTCAACACCAGCACCCAGCTTCACTCAACGACCAGCAAGCTACAGTGCTGGACATCCTATGCCAAAAAACTAGCAAGACAGGAACACAACCCCACCCATTAGCAGAGAGACTGCCTAAAATCATAATAAGTCCACAGACACCCCAAAACACACCACCAGACGTGGACCTGCCCACCAGAAAGACAAGATCCAGCCTCATCCACCAGAACACAGGCACTAGTCCCCTCCACCAGGAAGCCTACACAACCCACTGAACCAACCTTAGCCACTGGGGACAGACACCAAAAACAACGGGAACTACGAACCTGCAGCCTGCGAAAAGGAGACCCCAAAAACAGTAAGATAAGCAAAATGAGAAGACAGAAAAACACACAGCAGATAAAGGAGCAAGATAAAAATACACCAGACCTAACAAATGAAGAGGAAATAGGCAGTCTACCTGAAAAAGAATTCAGAATAATGATAGTAAGGATGATCCGAAATCTTGGAAACAGAATGGACAAAATGCAAGAAACATTTTAACAAGGACCTAGAAGAACTAAAGATGAAACAAACAATGATGAACAACACAATAAATGAAATTAAAAAGACTCTAGATGGGATCACTAGCAGAATAACTGAGGCAGAAGAACGGATAAGTGACCTGGAAGATAAAATAGTGCAAATAACTACTGCAGAACAGAATAAAGAAAAAAGAATGAAAAGAACTGAAGACAGTCTCAGAGACCTCTGGGACAACTTTAAATGCACCAACATTCGAATTATAGGGGTTCCAGAAGAAGAAGAGAAAAAGAAAGGGACTGAGAAAATATTTGAAGAGATTATAGTTGAAAACTTCCCCAATATGGGAAAGGAAATAGTTAATCAAGTCCAGGAAGCAGAGAGAGTCCCATACAGGATAAATCCAAGGAGAAATACGCCAAGACACATATTAATCAAACTGTCAAAAATTAAATACAAAGAAAACATATTAAAAGCAGCAAGGGAAAAACAACAAATAACACACAGGGGAATCCCCATAAGGTTAACAGCTGATCTTTCAGCAGAAACTCTGCAAGCCAGAAGGGACTGGCAGGACATATTTAAAGTGATGAAGGAGAAAAACCTGCAACCAAGATTACTCTACCCAGCAAGAATCTCATTCAGATTTGATGGAGAAATTAAAACCTTTACAGACAAGCAAAAGCTGAGAGTTCAGCACCACCAAACCAGCTTTACAACAACTGCTAAAGGAACTTCTCTAGGCAAGAAACACAAGAGAAGGAAAAGACCTACAATAACAAACCCAAAACAATTAAGAAAATGGGAATAGGAACATACATATCGATAATTACCTTAAATGTAAATGGACTAAATGCTCCCACCAAAAGACACAGATTGGCTGACTGGATACAAAAACGAGACCCATATATTTGCTGTCTACAAGAGACCCACTTCAGACCTAGAGACACATACAGACTGAAAGTAAGGGAATGGAAAAAGATGTTTCATGCAAATGGAAACCAAAAGAAAGCTGGAGTAGCAATTCTCATATCAGACAAAATAGACTTTAAAATAAAGACTATTAAAAGAGACAAAGAAGGACACCATAATGATCAAGGGATTGATTCAAGAAGAAGATATAACAATTGTAAATATTTATGTACCCAACATAGAAGCACCTCAATACATAAGGTAAATAGTAACAGCCATAAAAGAGGAAATCGACAGTAACACATTCATAGGGGACTTTAACTCCCCACTTTCACCAATGGACAGATCATCCAAAGTGAAAATAAATAAGGAAACACAAGCTTTAAATGATACATTAAACAAGATGGACTTAATTGATATTTATAGGACATTCCATCCCCAAACAACAGAATACACATTTTCCTCAAGTGCTCATGGAACATTCTCCAGGATAGATCATATCTTGGGTCACAAATCAAGCCTTGGTAAATTTAAGAAAGTTGAAATTGTTTCAAGTATCTTTTCCGACCACAACGCTATGAGACTAGATATCAATTACAGGAAAAGATCTGTAAAAAATACAAACACATGGAGGCTAAATAATACACTACTTAATTACGAAGTGATCACTGAAGAAATCAAAAAGGAAATAAAAAAATACCTAGAAACAAATGACAATGGAGACACGACAACCCAAAATCTATGGGATGCAGCAAAAGCAGTTCTAAGAGGGAAGTTTATAGCAATACAATCCTACCTTAAGAAACAGGAAACATCTCGAATAAACAACCTAACCTTGCACCTAAAGCAGTTAGAGAAAGAAGAACAAAAAAACCCCAAAGTTAGCAGAAGGAAAAAAATCATAAAAATCAGATCAGAAATAAATGAAAAAGAAATGAAGGAAACGATAGCAAAGATCAATAAAACTAAAAGCTGGTTCTTTGAGAAGATAAACAAAATGGATAAACCAATAGCCAAGAAAATGGTTGGCTAGAAAAACCATCAAGAAAAAAAGGGAGAAGACTCAAATCAATAGAATTAGAAATGAAAAAGGAGAAGTAACAACTGACACTGCAGAAATACAAAAGATCATGAGAGATTACTACAAGCAACTCTATGCCAATAAAATGGACAATCTGGAAGAAATGGACAAATTCTTAGAAATGCACAACCTGCCAAGATTGAATCAGGAAGAAACAGAAAATATGAACAGACCAATCACAAGCACTGAAATTGAAACTGTGATTAAAAATCTTCCAACAAACAAAAGCCCAAGACCAGATGGCTTCACAGGCGAATTCTATCAAACATTTAGAGACAAGCTAACACCTATCCTTCTAAAACTCTTCCAAAATATAGCAGAGGGAGAAACACTCTCAAACTCATTCTACGAAGCCACCATCACCTTGATACCAAAACCAGACAAGGACGTCACAAAGAAAGAAAAACTACAGGCCAATATCACTGATGAACATAGATGCAAAAATCCTCAATAAAATACTAGCAAACAGAATCCAACAGCACATTAAAAGGATCATACACCATGATCAAGTGGGGTTTATTCCAGGAATGCAAGGATTCTTCAATATACGCAAAACAACCAATGTGATAAACCATATTAACAAACTGAAGGAGAAAAACCATATGATCATCTCAATAGATGCAGAGAAAGCTTTTGACAAAATTCAACACCGATTTATGATAAAACCCTGCAGAAGGAGGGCATAGAGGGAACTTTCCTCAACATAATAAAGGCCATATATGACAAACCCACAGCCAACATCGTCCTCAATGGTGAAAAACTGAAAGCATTTCCACTAAGATCAGGAACAAGACAAGGTTGCCCACTCTCACCACTCTTATTCAACATAGTTTTGGAAGTTCTAGCCACAGCAATCAGAGAAGAAAAGGAAATAAAAGGAATCCAAATCGGAAAAGAAGAAGTAAAGCTGTCACTGTTTGCAGATGACATGATACTATACATAGAGAATCCTAAAGATGCCACCAGAAAACTACTAGAGCTAATCAGTGAATTTGGTAAAGTTGCAGGATACAAAATTAATGCACAGAAATCTCTGGCATTCCTATACACTAATGATGAAAAATCTGAAAGTGAAATCAAGAAAAAACTCCCATTTACCATTACAACAAAAAGAATAAAATATCTAGGAATAAACCTACCTAAGGAGACAAAAGACCTGTATGCAGAAAATTATAAGACACTGATGAAAGAAATTAAAGATGATACAAATAGATGGAGAGATATACCATGTTCTTGGATTGGAAGAATCCACACTGTGAAAATGACACTACTACCCAAAGCAATCTACAGATTCAATGCAATCCCTATCAAACTACCACTGGTATTTTTCACAGAACTAGAACAAAAAATTTCACAATTTGTATGGAAACACAAAAGACCCCGAATAGCCAAAGCAATCTTGAGAACGAAAAACGAAGCTGGAGGAATCAGGCTCCCTGACTTCACACTATACTACAAAGCTACAGTAATCAAGACAGTATGGTACTGGCACAAAAACAGAAAGATAGATCAATGGAACAGGATAGAAAGCCCAGAGATAAACCCATGCACATATGGTCACCTTATCTCTGATAAAGGAGGCAGGAATGTACAGTGGAGAAAGGACAGTCTCTTCAATAAGTGGTGCTGGCAAAACTGGACAGGTACATGTAAAAGTATGAGATTAGATCACTCCCTAACACCATACACAAAAATAAGCTCAAAATGGATTAAAGACCTAAATGTAAGGCCAGAAACTATCAAACTCTTAGAGGAAAACACAGGCAGAACACTCTATGACATAAATCACAGCAAGATCCTTTCTGACCCACCTCCTAGAGAAATGGAAATAAAAATAAACAAATGGGACCTAATGAAACTTCAAAGCTTTTGCACAGCAAAGGAAACCATAAACAAGACCAAAAGACAACGCTCAGAATGGGAGAAAATATTTGCAAATGAAGCAACCGACAAAGGATTAATCTCCAAAATTTATAAGCAGCTCATGCAGGTCAATAACAAAAAAACAAACAACCCAATCCAAAAATGGGCAGAAAACCTAAATAGACATTTCTCCAAAGAAGATATACAGACTGCCAACAAACACATGAAAGAATGCTCAACTTCATTAATCATTAGAGAAATGCAAATCAAAACTACAATGAGATATCACCTCATACCAGTCAGAACGGCCATTATCAAAAAATCTAGAAACAATAAATGCTGGAGAGGGTGTGGAGAAAAGGGAACATTCTTGCACTGCTGGTGGGAATGTGAATTGGTACAGCCACTATGGACAACATTATGGAGGTTCCTTAAAAAACTACAAATAGAACTACCATATGACCCAGCAATCCCACTACTGGGCATATACCCTGAGAAAACCATAATTCAAAAAGAGTCATGTACCAAAATGTTCATTGCAGCTCTATTTACAATAGCCCGGAGATGGAAACAACCTAAGTGTCCATCATCGGATGAATGGATAAAGAAGATGTGGCACATATATACAATGGAATATTACTCAGCCATAAAAAGAAATGAAATTGAGCTATTTGTAATGAGGTGGATAGACCCAGAGTCTGTCATACAGAGTGAAGTAAGTCAGAAAGAGAAAGACAAATACCGTATGCTAACACATATATATGGAATCTAAGAAAAAAAATATGTCATGAAGAACCTAGGAGTAAGACAGGAATAAAGACACAGACCTACTAGAGAATGGACTTGAGAATATGGGGAGGGGGAAGGGTAAGCTGTGACAAAGCGAGAGAGAGGCATGGACATATATACACTACCAAACGTAAGGTAGATAGCTAGTGGGAAGCAGCCGCATAGCACAGGGAGATCAGCTAGGAGCTTTGTGACAGCCTGGAGGGGTGGGATAGGGAGGGTGGGAGGGAGGGAGATGCAAGAGGGAAGAGATAGGGGAACATATGTATATGTATAACTGATTCACTTTGTTATAAAGCAGAAACTAACACACCACTGTAAAGCAATTATATTCCAATAAAGATGTAAAAGAAAAAAAAGTCTCAGTTTTGAAGCCCATCTGTAAGGGCAAGTGTTGCTATAAGGCTACAGAAGTTGCCATTTCTCTTAGCTGTGGACTAGAATTTTATCAATTCAGTGGGCATCCTGCATGTCTCAGGCAGAACAGAAGCATTTATGTATGATTTGATTAACAAAATAAATTAGTTGACATGTTAACACTAAATCTGGTAACAAAAACCTGAAAAACAGTGGGTTCATTGAGGCAAATAAAAGGTAAGGAAATTATTGGAGAACATTCAGTAATAGAACTTCTTCATCTTTACTGATGAGAAAACTATGGCCCATAAAGACAAGCCTGGACCAACGGAATTCTGCAAGTGGGTGGCTGAATGTAATGACCGAACTAGAGAAATCAACGTTCTGGATGCTGGTCCAAGGCTACTTACAATTTTCTGTTTGCAGCCATACTCAGAAATCCTCCCTCTTAGACAGATCTGTGATTTATTTTTTCATCAGTACATACTGGTTACCTCTCCTACTACCAAGCCTTTGTTCCCTCTTGTAAAATGGGTATATAAATGGTACCTACCCCATACAGCTACTATGAGTATTCAATAAGATAATGCAGTTAAAGCACTTTTAACACTGCCTAGCACATAGTAAATACTCAACAAATGTCCATTCAATGAAAACTGGTATAGAAGAGTCCCCCAAGGCGTACCTCACTGCAAGATACAGAGGAGTTGGTAGCTCCAGCTCAATCTGATAACTGCCTTTATCCTTAGACAAACAATCCTGATTTTATTGGAGGGTAGCAGCTATGCCCAGCTACACTTGGTTGCCTCCCTTGCAACCACAGGGGGGCAATAAGATGAAGTTAGTGGACAGTGATTCCAGGAAATCTTTTAAAAATAGTGAAAACAGTGAAAAAGAAACGTTAAGCTCATAGCAAATTAGTAGCAGTTGTGGAGTTAGAACTCCTGCCTTGCCCCACTCCAGACAGCCCATAACAACACTACGAACAGCTACCATTTCTTGTTTCCTTTGTACCAGGTACACGTTAAACATCACAGTAATCCTGTGAAATATTATCCGTGTTTTACATGTGACCGGTAGTAACATGACTCACTCAAGGTCACAGAGCTAGTAAGGGCAGGGGAAGTTCAGTCCAATTCTAAAGCCAAACCTTCTCTAGTCTTGAGTCCAAAGTTTTACCTAGATAAATAATAATATTTTCAACCTAAGTTGATGTATACAAATGCCCTGTGTTGAAAGTCGGGAGACTAGGATCATCTGTACAATGACTATCTGTGTGTCCTTGGACTAATCAAAACTTCTCTGGGCTTCGGCTGCTTCTGCAAAACGAGGGAACTGGGCCAGAATGAACTCTGCAGTTGCTTCTAACCCTAAAATTATAATGTCCAAGTGCCAGCAGAGTCCAGGGACGCCCAAGCAGGCGGTAAGGGAGGCCGCGCCCGCGGAGGAAACCTTAAGCCGGGCAAGGAAACAGCTCCCCGCGCCCCGCCGCCCGGAGAAGGGAGAGCTTGGTCCATCTCCGGGGAGCCGGCCGAGACGGGGGGAGGGGGCGAGGAGGGCGGGGATAGGGAGCGGGGGAGCCGAGGAGCGTGCGCGCGCCCGCCGCCCGTGCCCGCGATTACCTGACAACGCCGCCTCGTCCTCCTCGCCGCGCACCGCGTCCGCCGGCAGCACGGCCAGCGGCGGCAGCCAGAAGAGCAGCCAGCACGTCCCCGGGGACGGCCGCATCCCGCCAGGCGGTCAGCTCCGCGCGGCCCAGCGGCGGGACGAGACCTGTGGGTCCCTCTCGGCCGAGAGTAGCGGAAATGCCGCGGGGCCCAGAAGGAGACCAGGGGCCGCTGCGGCCTGCGCGCGGGAACCCGGAGGTCCCGCCCCCCCCGCCGCCACCGGCCCGCTCGCGCCCTGTCCCGCCCCTCCCGCCTCCGGGGCCCTCCGGGCTCCGCCCCGTCTCACCCTGGAGGGTGTGGGGAGGAGCCGACCCTTCGTCTGAGAATTGTGCTTACAACTGCCCTGACCCGTGACTGTGGGGCTTTAGGGCTCAGTTGTCAGAGCTTCTCAGAGTCATACCCCCGGAAGGCGAAGGCCCTTCAGCAACCCTTTATTTAGAAATAAAAATCAGTTTATTTTTCCTTTTTGTTTGTAACAGTAACAGATTGGCAATTTGGTTGCTTAAATAGCATTGACTTTTCACATTTAAGTATAAACGGCATGTAAAACGTTCCCTCACCAATATATCCCCTAAAATTAACGTGTGTGTGTGTGTGTGTGTGTGTGTGTGTGTGTGTGTGTGTGTTTAAAAAGATGTAGAGAACAGGCTAGTGGTTGCCAGGGTGGGGGGAGGTGGGGGAACTGGGTGAAGGTGGTCAAAAGGTGCAAACTTCTGCTAGTTATACGATAAGTAAGTTCTGGGGATGTAATGGTGACTAAAGTTAACAACACTGTAACGAATATTTGAAAATTGCTAAGAGTTGATCTTAAAAGTTCTCGTCATTAAAAAAAATGTGTAACTGTGATGAAACGGATGTTAAATAAATTATATGTGCAATATATACATATATCAAATCATTGTGTTGTACCCCTAAAACAAATACAGTGTTATATGTCAGTCATATCTCAATAAACCTGGAAAAATATCTGGTGTGGTTTTAATATTGATAATGAGTATAGAGCTTGTAGTCTTAAACATTATTATACTGTACTTTTTTTTTTTTTTTTAAGGTCCAAACCCTCCTCAGGCCTTGGAAACCCATTAATGTGATTCAATATTTCCTACTAAACACTCGGTAGAACAAAAGGTCATTTCCTCTTTTCTAATTTTGGACTTCTGCTAAGGTACTTCAGAGAAGCCAGTTGTAACAGAAATCAACCTCTAAAACTAGCTTAGCCTCATTTTCCCCAAAGATCTGAGTAGAACTCACAAGACTTTCCCTGGCTTCAAAGTTAGGTTTAACCAACTGCCTTCAACCCCCTGGTGCCATGTGCACACCCATATATGGCTTTTTGAAAGTTCAGAAATCTTGTAAAGGACTCCTGGGGAGGATGATTTTTACAGATAAACTGTTATTACTTGAACTCCTACCTTGTCTTACCCTGCAGACTATCTCCAGAGAAATAGCAGAGACCCTGACCCCACTTGCCTCTTGCCCAACATTTTTTTTCCCTAACCATATTCATTTTGATTTAGTTTAATTTTGAATGGCACTACGAAACGTGGCTAAAAGAAACAGGTATATTCTTTTTCTTTTTTTTAACAGGTATATTCTTGAACGACAAGTGTGTTTTCCTACAGCTGTATCAGGTAGAGGAATAAAAGGACAGGAAGTAGTGTATTAAATTAATATTTAAAGTGCTATCCATGTAGCATACTCTTAATAAATATCTTTAGCTTCTTAGTAAAGAAGCTAACTCAAAACACCACATTGCTCTTTATAGGATAGCAATAAATTTTTTCCAGAGATAACAGACTCTTAGGAGGTGATAATTTTGTCATTGGGGGACCATGATGAAATCTGACCTAACCTCCCCAAACCTCTCTCTCATATGAAAACCTCTCATATGAAAATAGATAAGCTTTGTGGTGACAATGCAATGAGAAGAAGGGAAAAAAGACACCAAAGAACCGTGGAGAAAGAAATACAAGAAGACAGAATAAGGAGAGTAGTCAGATTTAGGAAGGCTCATAGGTCCTTTGACACATCATGGAACACTGCTTCCTTCTCATGAGGAGCAGATGGGATTAACAATCTGTGATTAGTGCAGTCTATTGTTCTTAAATTACACCAGCATTTGTGTGCCTCTTTCTAGGAGATGAACTATACTGATTAAACAAACGAAACCAAAACCAAATCCCATATAAACAGGACACCTGCAGAATCTTCTGTTCAAAGCCTCCTGGGATTATTATGCAGGTTTGCTTTCTATCTTTCTGTTAGAAAATAGAGAATATTTTTGCCCATCACTGGGTCAGTGAGGTGAGAAAGTTGTAGTTGGGGGGGGTCACCATTAAATTTGCCTAGATGATGTAAAACGATTAATTGTAACTGAATTTTAACACCAGCCCATACATTTCTACACCAAAAGAGATGCTTGAAAAAGGACAAAATTCATTATCTCTTTGAAGAAGTTGCCCAATTGTATTGCCTACAGATTTCAGCTATGGATTTTTCTTTTTTTAATAACAACATTGGCAATACTTTGAGTATTGTCACTGATGCTTTTGCTTCGGAAACAATTTTTTAAATTTGTTTATTTATTTATTTTTGGCTGCATTGGGTCTCCGTTGCTGCACGCAGGCTTTCTCTAGCTGCGGCAAGTGGGTACTGCTCTTCGTTGCGGTGCGCGGGCTTCTCATTGCTGTGGCTTCTCTCGTTGCAGAGCACGGGCTCTAGGTGCATGGGCTTCAATAGTGGTGGCACGCGGACTCAGCAGTTGTGGCTCGCAGGCTCTAGAGCGTAGGCTTAGTAGTTGTGGCACACGGGCTTCGTTGCTCCTTGGCATGTGGAATCCTCCCAGTCCAGGGATCGAACCCGTGACCCCTGCACTGGCAGGAGGATTCTTAACCACTGTGCCACCAGGGAAGTCCCTCAGCTATGGATTTCTGGTAAACACCCCACGTCCGTCTCTAAGACAAAACGAAGCACTGCCACTTGGGGGATCTGGATCTCATAGATAGGGAAGAAGTTGGAACTCTTGCCAGAATGCTAGTTGTGTGGGTAATATGTAAATGTTTAGCATTGTAAATGCAGATTCCCAGGACATACCCTCCAGAGACTGATTCAGTCCATCGGGCGTAGAGCCCCAAATGTCTCTTCTTAACATGTAACCCAAGTGAATCAAGAGTATTAGGACTAAATTTTGAGTTTTACAAGTTTCACGCTTGACAGTAAGTAGAATTTTGGGCAAGTTTATAATCACAGCTAAAATACTGTGTGTGCATTTTATGTAATTCACATTGTTAGAATATGACTTATACTTATTTTTAAAAAATGTATAATAAAGAGCTTCCTTAATATTATTTTAATGACCCAAGTTCTTTAATTCCATATGACTATTTCCACATGGTGTGAAAAAGATTACAATTCAAATTTCTGCCTCTGCATTTTTATTTCTAGAGTTCTTGCTCTTCATAACTAATTAATTTTCTGTAACTGTCATAGGGTTATAATCAGTCATTGTGAATCAGAAGTAAAATTTAGCTCATGTCAGAAATTATTTAGGAGCTTTCACTTGGTTTCTAGGTAGGTAGAACATTTAATTAAATGTATTAGAAGAAATAGGCAGTTCTACTACTTTGGGTTCTTTCATAAAGAAAGATTTAGAAAGACTGTAATGATATCCACCAATGCCGCAAAGATTATAGAAGTTATACGCCATCATTTCTCCCTTTTAAAAATTCCCATTTTTAGAATTTTATATATCAAGAGAAAAAAACAGGCTGTTCAAGACTTCTCCATAAAAGAAAAGAATAAAAATAGATGTTGACTTGTTGGATCATGATTTTCTTAGCATATTTCATTTAAGAAATACTTTGAAATTGACTTGCCATATACTAGTTTAGTAATTTTAATAATTCATGTCAGAAGTAAAAGATAGGTAGCTTTTCAGTATGAATAAATGATGTTGGGAGGGATTAGAATATAATTTATTAAGAAATACATCAAATGTTCTCTAAACTCAATTGCTAAAGTCCTTGATAAAAGATAATTGGTCAAATTCAATTCAGATCTTTCCATTCAAATTGAGAGCTGTGGAATCCTTTAAAGTAGTGGTTCTCAAATTTTGGTGTGGATAAGAGTCCCATCTCCAAAGACTCATATTCAGTAGGTACAGTGTATGGCCTGGGAATTTACATTTACGATTCTGAGGCAAATAGTCTTTTGACCATGCGATAAAACTGGTGGGGAAAAAATATTCAAAAGTGATTGATGGGGGGGGGTCTTCAGGAAGATGGCGGAAGAGTAAGACGCGGAGATCACCTTCCTCCCCACAGATACACCAGAAATACATCTACACGTGGAACAACTCCTACAGAACACCTACTGAAAGCTGGCAGAAGACCTCAGACCTCCCAAAAGGCAAGAAACTCCCCACGTACCTAGGTAGGGCAAAAGAAAAAAAAAAAAGAAAAAACAGAGACGAAAGAATAGGGACGGCACCTGCACCAGTGGGAGGGAGCTGTGAAGGAGGAAAAGTTTCCACACACTAGGAAGCCCCTTCGCGGGCGGAGACTGCGGGAGGCAGAGGGGGGAGCTTCGAAGCCGTGGAGGAGTGCACAGCAACGGGTGCGGAGGGCAAAGCGGGGAGATTCCCGCACAGAGGATCGGTGCCGACCGGCAATCACCAGCCCGAGAGGCTTGTCTGCTCACCCGCCGGGGCGGGCGGGGCTGCGAGCTGAGGCTCTGAGGCTCGGGTTTCGGTTTCGGACGGAGCGCAGGGAGAGGACTGGGGTTGGTGGCTTGAACATAGCCTGAAGGGGTTTGTGCACCACGGCTAGCCGGAAGGGAGTCCAGGTCTGCACCTGCCGAAGAGGCAAGAGACTTTTTCTTCCCTCTTTGTTTCCTGGTGCGTGAGGAGAGGGGTTTAAGAACGCTGCTTAAAGGAACTCCAGAGACGGGCGCGAGCTGCGGCTAAAAGCGCGGACCCCAGAGACGGGCGGGAGACGCTAAGGCTGCTGCTGCCGCCACCAAGGGGCTTGTGTGCGAGCACAGGTCACTCTCCACACCCCTCTTCCGCGGAGCCAATGCAGCCCGCCACTGCCAGGTTCCCGAGATCCAGGGATAACTTCCCCGGGAGAACGCAGGCTGGTGCAAAGTCACGGCGGCAAACCCGCACTCCGTGCCCCTCCCTCCCCGCCGGCCTGAGTGCGCCAGAGCCCCCGAATCAGCGGCTCCTTTAACCCCGTCCTGTCTGAGCAAAAAACAGACGCCCTCCAGCGACCTACATGCAGAGGCAGGGCCAAATCCAAAGCTGAGCCCCTGTGAGCTGTGAGAACAAAGAAGAGAAAGGGAAATCTCTCCCAGCAGCCTCAGAAGCAGCGGATTAAAGTTCCACAATCAACTTGATATACCCTGCATCTGTGGAATACCTGAATAGACAACCAATCATCCCAAATTAAGGAAGTGGACTTTAGGAGCAAGAGCTATGATTTTTTTCCCTATTCCTCTTTTTGTGAATGTGTATGTGTATGCTTCTGTGTGAGATCTTGTCTGTATAGTCTTGCTTCCACCATTTGTCCTAGGGTTCTATCCGTCCATGGTTTTTTTAAAAAATTTTTTTCTTCATAATCAATTTTAATTTTAATAACGTTATTATACTTTACCTTCTTTCTTTCTTTCTTTCTTTCCTTCCTTCCTTCCCTCCTTTAGACAACGAATCATCCCAAATTGAGGAGGTGGTCTCTGACAGCAAGATTTACGATTTTTCCTTCTTTACCTCTTTTAGTGAGGGTGTATGTGTATGCTTCTGTGTAAGATTTTGTCTGTATAGCTTTGCTTCCAACATTTGTCCTAAGGTTCTATCTGTCCCTTTTTTTTTTCTAAATAAGAATTTTTTAATTCAATAACTTTATTATACTTTATTTTATTTTTACTGTATCTTCTTTCTTTCTGTCTTTTTTCCTTCTTTCCCTCCTTCCTACCTTCCTCCCTCCTTTCTTTCCTTCTTGCCTTCTTTCCTTCTTTGCTTCTTTCTTTCTTTCTTCCTTCCTTCCTTCCTTCCCTCCTTTCCTTCTTTCTTTCCTCATACTTCTACTAATTCCCTCTACTTTTTCTCCCTTTTATTCTGAGCCGTGTGGATGAAAGGCTCTTGGTGCTCCAGACAGGAGCCAGGGCTCTGCCTCTGAGGTAGGAGAGCCAACTTCAGGACACTGGTCAACAAGAGACCTCCCAGGTCCACATAATATCAAACGGCGAAAATCTCCCAGAGACCTCCACCTTAACACCTGCACCCAGCTTCACTCAACGACCAGCAAGCCACAGTGCTGGAAAACCTATGCCAAACAACTAGCAAAATGGGAACACAACCCCATCCATTAGCAGAGAGGCTGCCTAAAATCATAATAAGGCCACAGACACCCCAAAACACACCACCAGACGTGAACCTGCCCACTAGAGAGACAAGATCCAGCCTCATCCACCACAACACAGGCACTAGTCCCCTCCACCAGGAAGCCTACACAACCCACTGAACTAACCTTAGCCACTGGGGACAGACACCAAAAACAGCGGGAACTACGAACCTGCAGTCTGCAAAAAGGAGACCCCAAACACAGTAAGATAAGCAAAATGAGAAAACAGAAAAACACACAGCAGATAAAGGAGCAAGATAAAAATGCACCAGACCTAACAAATGAAGAGGAAATAGGCAGTCTACCTGAAAAAGAATTCAGAATAATGATAGTAAGGATGATCCGAAATCTTGGAAACAGAATGGACAAAATGCAAGAAACAGTCAACAAGGACCTAGAAGAAATAAAGATGAAACAAGCAACGATGAACAACACAATAAATGAAATTAAAAGTACTCTAGATGGGATCAATAGCAGAATAACTGAGGCAGAAGAACGGATAAGTGACCTGGAAGATAAAATAGTGGAAATAACCACTGCAGAGCAGAATAAAGAAAAAAGAATGAAAAGAACTGAAGACAGTCTCAGAGACCTCTGGGACAACATTAAACGCACCAACATTCGAACTTTAGGGGTTCCAGAAGAAGAAGAGAAAAAGAAAGGGACTGAGAAAATATTTGAAGAGATTATAGTTGAAAACTTCCCTAATATGGGAAAGGAAATAGTTAATCAAGTCCAGGAAGCAGAGAGAGTCGCATACAGGATAAATCCAAGGAGAAATACACCAAGACACATATTAATCAAACTGTGAAAAATTAAATACAAAGAAAACATATTAAAAGCAGCAAGGGAAAAACAACAAATAACACATAAGGGAATCCCCATAAGGTTAACAGCTGATCTCTCAGCAGAAACCCTACAAGCCAGAAGGGAGTGGCAGGACATACTGAAAGTGATGAAGGAGAAAAACCTGCAGCCAAGACTACTCTACCCAGCAAGGATCTCATTCAGATTTGATGGAGAAATTAAAACCTTTACAGATAAGCAAAAGCTGAGAGAGTTCAGCACCACCAAACCAGCTTTACAACAAATGCTAAAGGATCTTCTCTAGGCAAGAAACACAAGAGAAGGAAAAGACCTACAATAACAAACCCAAAACAATTAAGAAAATGGGAATAGGAACATACATATCGATAATTACCTTAAATGTAAATGGACTAAATGCTCCCACCAAAAGACACAGATTAGCTGAATGGATACAAAAACAAGACACTTATATATGCTGTCTACAAGAGACCCACTTCAGACCTAGAGACACATACAGACTGAAAGTAAGGGGATGGAAAAAGATATTCCATGCAAATGGAAACCAAAAGAAAGCTGGAGTAGCAATTCTCATATCAGACAAAATAGACTTTAAAATAAAGACTATTAAAAGAGACAAAGAAGGACACTACATAATGATCAAGGGATCGATCCAAGAAGAAGATATAACAATTGTAAATATTTATGCACCCAACATAGGAGCACCTCAATACATAAGGCAAATACTAACAGCCATAAAAGGGGAAATCAACAGTAACACATTCATAGTAGGGGACTTAAACACCCCACTTTCACCCATGGACAGATCATCCAAAATGAAAATAAATAAGGAAACACAAGCTTTAAATGATACATTAAACAAGATGGACTTAATTGATATTTATAGGACACTCCATCCAAAAACAACAGAATACACATTTTCCTCAAGTGCTCATGGAACATTCTCCAGGATAGATCATATCTTGGGTCACAAATCAAGCCTTGGTAAATTTAAGAAAATTGAAATTGTATCAAGTATCTTTTCTGACCACAATGCCATGAGACTAGATATCAATTACAGGAAAAAATCTATAAAAAATACAAACACATGGAGGCTAAACAATATACTACTTAATCACGAAGTGATCACTGAAGAAATCAAAGAGGAAATCAAAAAATACCTAGAAACAAATGAAAATGGAGACACAACGACCCAAAACCTATGGGATGCAGCAAAAGCAGTTCTAAGGGGGAAGTTTATAGCAATACAAGCCCACCTTAAGAAGCAGGAAACATCTCGAATAAACAACCTGACCTTGCACCTCAAGTAATTAGAGAAAGAAGAACAAAAAAACCCCAACGCTAGCAGAAGGAAAGAAATCATAAAAATCAGATCAGAAATAAATGAAAAAGAAATGAAGGAAACAATAGCAAAGATCAATAAAACTAAAAGCTGGTTCTTTGAGAAGATAAACAAAATAGATAAACCACTAGCCAGACTCATCAAGAAAAAAGGGAGAAGACTCAAATCAATAGAATTAGAAATGAAAAAGGAGAAGTAACAACTGACACTGCAGAAATACAAAAGATCATGAGAGATTACTACAAGCAACTCTATGCCAATAAAATGGACAATCTGGAAGAAATGGACAAATTCTTAGAAATGCACAACCTGCCAAGACTGAATCAGGAAGAAATAGAAAATAGGAACAGACCAATCACAAGCACTGAAATTGAAACTGTGATTAAAAATCTTCCAACAAACAAAAGCCCAGGACCAGATGGCTTCACAGGCGAATTCTATCAAACATTTAGAGAAGAGCTAACACCTATCCTTCTAAAACTCTTCCAAAATATAGCAGAGGGAGGAACACTCCCAAATTCCTTCTACGAGGCCACCATCACCTTGATACCAAAACCAGACAAGGATGTCACAAAGAAAGAAAACTACAGGCCAATATCACTGATGAACATAGATGCAAAAATCCTCAACAAAATACTAGCAAACAGAATCCAACAGCACATTAAAAGGATCATACACCATGATCAAGTGGGGTTTATTCCAGGAATGCAAGGATTCTTCAATATATGCAAATCTATCAATGTGATAAACCATATTAACAAATTGAAGGAGAAAAACCATATGATCATCTCAATAGATGCAGAGAAAGCTTTTGACAAAATTCAACACCCATTTATGATAAAAACCCTGCAGAAAGTAGGCATAGAGGGAACTTTCCTCAACATAACAAAGGCCATATATGACAAGCCCACAGCAAACATCATCCTCAATGGTGAAAAACTGAAAGCATTTCCACTAAGATCAGGAACAAGACAAGGTTGCCCACTCTCACCACTCTTATTCAACATAGTTTTGGAAGTTTTAGCCACAGCAATCAGAGAAGAAAAGGAAATAAAAGGAATCCAAATCGGAAAAGAAGAAGTAAAGCTGTCACTGTTTGCAGATGACATGATCCTATACACAGAGAATCTTAAAGATGCTACCAGAAAACTACTAGAGCTAATCAATGAATTTGGTAAAGTGGCAGGATACAAAATTAATGCACAGAAATCTCTGGCATTCCTATATAGTAATGATGAAAAATCTGAAAGTGAAATCAAGAAAACACTCCCATTTACCATTGCAACAAAAAGAATAAAATATCTAGGAATAAACCTACCTAAGGAGACAAAAGACCTGTATGCAGAAAATTATAAGACACTGATGAAAGAAATTAAAGATGATACAAATAGATGGAGAGATATACCATGTTCTTGGATCGGAAGAATCCACATTGTGAAAATGACTCTACTACCCAAAGCAATCTACAGATTCAATGCAATCCCTATCAAACTACCACTGGCATTTTTCACAGAACTAGAACAAAAAATTTTGCAATTTATATGGAAACACAAAAGACCCTGAATAGCCAAAGCAATCATGAGAACGAAGAAAGGAACTGGAGGAATCAGGCTCCCTGACTTCAGACTATACTACAAAGCTACAGTTATCAAGACGGTATGGTACTGGCACAAAAACAGAAAGATAGATCAATGGAACAGGATAGAAAGCCCAGAGATAAACCCACGCACATATGCACACCTTATCTTTGATAAAGGTGGCAGGAATGTACAGTGGAGAAAGGACAGCCTCTTCAATAAGTGGTGCTGGCAAAACTGGACAGGTACATGTAAAAGTATGAGATTAGATCACTCCCTAACACCATACACAAAAATAAGCTCAAAATGGATTAAAGACCTAAATGTAAGGCCAGAAACTATCAAACTCTTGGAGGAAAACATAGGCAGAACACTCTATGACATAAATCACAGCAAGATCCTTTCTGACCCACCTCCTAGAGTAATGGAAATAAAAACAAAAATAAACAAATGGGACCTAATGAAACTTCAAAGCTTTTGCACAGCAAAGGAAACCATAAACAAGACCAAAAGACAACCCTCAGAGTGGGAGAAAATATTTACAAATGAAGCAACCGACAAAGGATTAATCTCCAAAATTTACAAGCAGCTCATGCAGCTCAATAACAAAAAAACAAACAACCCAATCCAAAAATGGGCAGAAGACCTAAATAGACATTTCTCCAAAGAAGATATACAGACTGCCAACAAACACATGAAAGAATGCTCAACATCATTAATCATTAGAGAAATGCAAATCAAAACTACAATGAGATATCATCTCACACCAGTCAGAACGGCCATCATCAAAAAATCTAGAAACAATAAATGCTGGAGAGGGTGTGGAGATGTTGGTGGGAATGTGAATTGGTTCAGCCACTATGGAGAACAGTATGGAGGTTCCTTAAAAAACTACAAATAGAACTACCATATGACCCAGCAATCCCACTACTGGGCATATACCCTGAGAAAACCAAAATTCAAAAAGAGTCATGTACCAAAATGTTCATTGCAGCTCTATTTACAATAGCCCGGAGATGGAAACAACCTTAAGTGCCCATCATTGGATGAATGGATAAAGAAGATGTGGCACATATATACAATGGAATATTACTCAGCCATAAAAAGAAACGAAATTGAGCTATTTGTAATGAGGTGGATAGACCTAGAGTCTGTCATACAGAGTGAAGTAAGTCAGAAAGAAAAAGACAAATACCATATGCTAACACATATATATGGAATTTAAGAAAAAAAATGTCATGAAGAACCTAGGGGTAAGGCAGGAATAAAGACGCAGACCTCCTAGAGAACGGACTTGAGGTTATGGGGAGGGGGAAGGGTGAGCTGTGACAGGGCAAGAGAGAGTCATGGACATATACACACTAACAAACGTAGTAAGGTAGATAGCTAGTGGGAAGCAGCCGCATGGCACAGGGATATTGGCTCGGTGCTTTGTGACAGCCTGGAGGGGTGGGATAGGGAGGGTGGGAGGGAGGGAGACTCAAGAGGGAAGACATATGGGAACATATGTTTATGTATGACTGATTCACTTTTATAAAGCAGAAACTAACACACCATTGTAAAGCAATTATACCCCAAAAAAGATGTTAAAAAAAAAAAGTGATTGATGATTAGTTGATGATGGCTGGAAAATAGTACTGTATCTATGGGAAAAGATGGAAGTTCTTGGTTAATCTGAGGAAAAGAAGGTTGAAAAGTTGCAGCTTTCTAAGAGCTAATTTAAGGAACTAGGATACAGAAAAATAGTCACCAATTATTTGTTATGTTTTCTTAAGAGCAAAAATGAAATAGGTTTAAATTGCAGTGAGTAAGCTCAGGATTGCATGTAAAATGCATACATTTTCCCAGCACTGGGATTCTAGTTTATTTCTTACCTGGACACCATCCAATCCTGCCACTCCACTTGACTTGATTCCTAAAGAAGCTCTGCCAAAGTCTTCTTTTCTGCCAACTCACCCTTAGGGAGCATTTTTCTTAATCGGCCATTCTCTACAATCTTGGTCCTCCCACCCTGCCCCCTGCCCCACTGGAGTAATCTCTCCAAAAAATAATTTATAGTGAGATAATTATATTTGAAAGTCTTTTCTTCCTTCAGGGGAAGCTATAAACTGCAGATATCCTTTTAGTTAAGTTCTTTAACTGCCTTTATTAGTCATTTATTGACAATGTAAAAGAACTGTGTATAATTTAAGGAGCCCTTCAATTCAGTTAAAATAGAGATTTTCTCTTCTTGCTTTCAGTTTCCCACCAGCTACTTCAGGATGTCCCCAGTGGTCATAGTCTACTCAGAAAAATTCTTCAACCTATATTCTTTCAAGTGTTTTTAGAAAGAAATCTTTTTTTAAAAGGGTATGTGGAGGTTGGGAGATGGAGATAAATATGTCTCAGGTTTTGTTCTTCTGCTGTTTCTCTCCCCCTTTGCTTCTGTAAGTCAGATCTCAATAGCCTCTATTTCCAATATTGCTGTCTCTTTGTATTCTATATCTGGCTTGACCCAAGTGTATTATGGAGTTGTTACACAGATTTTTGACTCCCTTATTTTTCCAGGATGTTATTGTGACCATGGGTGTGGAAAGACAGTGTAAGTTACTAACTGTTAGGAAGAAATTTATAATGTTTTATTTATAATAAAATAATACTTTATTTTTTGAAGAAAATGGACACAAGAAAGTCTATCTGTTCTGAGCAGTTTCTATAACCAAATCATAATTTCTAGATTAGTCATGTTTCAATAGAGATTGTGGCAAGTATAAATAATTCAACTAATGTACTTCTGTTTTGCTAATACTATGAATCCTATTTTGCCGATAGAGTCTATCTGACAGAAATTAGATATATTTTTGCTTGTATTAAGCAAAGTCTGTAAAGCTGGATGAAAAAAATAATTATTTAGGACATTTCAGTAACATTCTGCCCAACTCAATTACACTTGTTTACTTTGATTTATACCCTGTCCCTTTTGACTGGGTCAAGAAGTCTACCTATATTATCAGAGTATGTATTAGGATGCTTCCAACTACAAGTAACAGAATTTCCAAGTAAAACAATGAAGACATTTATTATGTCCCATGGAAGTCCCAGCAGGTTGATTCAGCAGCTGAACCATCCTATCAAGGTCTCGGGCTGTTTTCAGTTCTCTACTCCACCACTCTCAGCTTGTTGGGACTTGTTTTCAAGCTTTTCTCCTCATAATTGAAAAAAGCTGCCATTGCCACTGATATTGGGTCCTCCCTCACACAACTGTAACCGAAAGCAGGAGCACTATTTTCCCTTCCATCGTTTGAAGAGAGAAATAAAGCCTTTCTGAGAAGCTCTCACCTTCACCCTCTCAGCTAACTCTCTTGCTAGTCCCATTAGCAAATGACTGGCCCATGCCCTTGTTAAACTGTGTGGAGTGAATGTTGGGCATTTCCAGCCTCGATGGTGGGAAGTGGTATCACAGAAGACAAAAACTGGAAGAACAACAGATAGGGAAAAATTTATTATGGTGATATTTTTGACAGCTTCCGAAAGCCCTCATAAGTGTCTGAAAATGGTACTCTGAAACTTTATGCTGACTTAAAAAATGAGTTTTATGCATTATTCTCAACTTCAATAAATGTTTTCTTTTTGAAATTTACACATTGACTCAAAATGGGAGTTACTTCTACACAAATCATATGTTTTTCCTTCTATCGGTCTTGTTTAGTGGATTTACATATCCTCATTCTAAAGCATTCAATTTCCAAAATAGCAAATATTTTCTATTAGAATAATGAAAGAAGAAAAATTAGACAAAGGAGTGTGGGTTATAATGGGGAAAATGAGGAGAAGATAATAGGAATGGTAGAAAACAAAAAAGGCAGGGAAAAAAAAAGGAGGGATAGAGTAGAATGAGCAATGACTAATCTGGATGATCTAATGTGACAGAGTTCAGTTAACTAGGTCACTTGCCCCTTGAAATGATGGGCAGGATAAGCCATTAAGACATTGGAGCAAATAGAAGAAAAGGAGGAGGAAGCCGACTCTTCAGGCATGCATTTTGCAGGTTAGAATTTGTTGGTCCTAACCACACTTCGGGTGTGTCCCTGGAAACTCATGTTCATGTTCATTTCATGTTCATGTGGCTTGGCAGTAGTGTTCTGATGGCACTCCTGTTTTTTTTCATTTAAAGATAATTTGCCTAACAATTATGTTTAAAATAATCCATCTAAATATTTAAGGCTCTTAACTTGTCTCAGCAATAATTAAAACAAGGAAATATTTAGGCTCTAAGTTTCAAAGGGCCAGACTTTCCAAATGATTGGGGCTTTATAAAGATTTATTCCTCTATGTACAATCTAAACCCACTTCAGAGAAAACAGCTCACCTAAACCTACCAATATTGCTTGGATTGTTTTAGGATTAAGAGGTTACTGTCCCTGCCTTTCATTTCACCATCTCACCTGGTTCTTTACTGACTTTTCCTCGTTTTTCCTCATTCCACTCTTTGCCAGATATAATAATCACTGGAAATATAATAGGTTCTCTTTGATGCTTTATCAATGTTGAATAACATATATGAGAGGATTTTGTTGAAATTCTCCCTTTCGTGGAATAGGTATCCTTTACGTTAAATAGGTTTTTATTACTTTTAATCCTTATATCTATTGTAAAATAAAAGATTTAAAAGGCAATGCAAAATAAACATATACCCCAATGAGTTGTTATAAGGCAAACGCTCTTGTAGCCAAGACCCAAGTCAAGAAATAGAATTTTCCAGCTATTCCAGAAGTCCTCCATGTGTTCATTCCAATTTCATATCACCTCCCGCCCCTCAAAGTACCCACCATCCTGATTTTCATAGTAATCATTTTCACTTGTTTCCTTATAGTTTATGACACCCAAATGCACATCCATAGACAGTTTTGCCCATTAAAATTTTTTTTGGATATGTCATTTAAATCTCTCTTATTGTACAGTTTCACTCTTCCATTGTTTCTTTTCTTTATGATTTATCTATTGAAGAACCCAAGCTTTTTGCCTTGTCAAGTTTCCCATAGTCTGAAGTTTGCTGTTTTCATACTCATTGTGCAGTGTGGCATGTTCCTCTGTCCTTGGTATTTCCTGAAAACTGGCACCTGGATTCTGAGGCTTCACTGGATTTAGTTTCATTCCTTTGGGTAAGACTATAGGTTGTGTCGTGTTCTTTCATCAGGAGTCATACAATGTCTGGTTGATTCTCTTTTTGTGGTATTACTAACTACTGATGTCTAGATCCATTAATTCACCAGGGGTTGCAAAAGGGTGATATTCAGATTCCATTATTTCTTTTTCACTTATTATATTAGCTGAAATGCTTTGACAAGGAGACATATCTCTCATCTACTATTTGGTTACCCAGTGATACATTTCATGTGCAAAAGGTAGGATAGGTGCTTGGTTCTTTTCCTCTATTTACCAGTTTTTAAGAGAATAAATTGGTTCCTTATCCTTCTCTGAAGGTCACCAATTCTTTGTTTTTAAAAACACTGTCGGGGGCTTCCCTGGTGGCGCAGTGGTTGAGAGTCCGCCTGCCGATGCAGGGAACGCGGGTTCGTGCCCCGGTCCGGGAGGATCCCACATGCCGCGGAGCGGCTGGGCCCGTGAGCCATGGTCGCTGAGCCTGCGTGTCCGGAGCCTGTGCTCCGCGATGGGAGAGGCCACAGCAGTGAGAGGCCCGCGTACCGCAAAAACAAACAAACAAACAAACAAAAACACTGTCAGGCTTCCCTGGTGGCACAGTGGTTGGGAGTCCGCCTGCCGATGCAGGGGACACGGGTTCGTGCCCCAGTCCGGGAAGATCCCACATGCCGTGGAGCGGCTGGGCCCGTGAGCCATGGCCTCTGAGCCTGCGCATCCGGAGCCTGTGCTCCGCAACGGGAGAGGCCACAACAGTGAGAGGCCCGCATACCGCAAAAAAAAAAAAAAAAAAAAAAAACCAAAAAACACAAAAAACATTGTCATGAACTCATGATTTCAACATATTTGATAAAATTTCAATCAATAGCAATTATAACTTTTTTTTTTTTGAAGCTCAAATTGTCCTATCTTTGGCCAGCAGGATTCTCTTCAGGTTGGTCTGAGCCCTTTTGACACACCCCAGTAATTTTTGATAACTTCCCTGATTTTTTTTTTGCGGTACGCGGGCCTCTCACTGTTGTGGCCTCTCCCGTTGCAGAGCACAGGCTCCGGATGCGCAGGCTCAGCAGCCATGGCTCACGGGCCTAGCCGCTCCGTGGCATGTGGGATCTCCCCAGACCGGGGCACGAACCCGTGTCCCCTGCATCGGCAGGCGGACTCTCAACCACTGCGCCACCAGGGAAGCCCCCTTCTCTGATTTTTAATAACAGATGTTCACATTCATCTTGTATGCATCCTACCCCAGATAGGAAATCAGTCATGTTTCCAAAAGCCTTATTTCTTCTACGATTTCAAGACCACAATCTGAGTGCTAATGCTTATTGCTCCTGGGTTGGTTACTTAATTGCTACTTGACCTTTTCAGCGGCAGAGCTAGGAAATCTATCTATTGATAAATATACATATAGATATAATTTTACAGATAAAATACCTAATGATTATGCTGATATTTCCAATTAAAAATCAGTACTATGGGATTTTAACCTAGTCTTTTTTATACTTTTACTGCATCTATATCTCTCTTCCTCCATAACAAGATTTCTGGTTCCCAAGTGTACAGTAGATGATGGAATTGTATCTCATAATTACTCATTTACATTATTCTACATTGTACACATGACAGGCTTAGAATAACAATACACATATTACCACCACCAATATAATTACAAAGAACAGCTGAATTTTTTTATATGCTCTCCTCACCCTCATCCCATTTTTTATAGTTATACTGTATCTACATTATGTGAGAATATAGCTTTTATATGTTATACTTTCATTTAACTCTCACTTATTATTAGTTCTTCAGATAACTATGTTTTACCGTCTACCACCTGATGTCTCTTTACTGATGATGTCTCTTTAATCATGTTGATTGTCTAATACTCGTCCTTCTCTAGATTCTTGAGAACAATATGCTCTGAGTCCTTGCATATTGATAACTGTTGTTTTGTGCCTTTTATAGTTGAAAGTCAGTTTCGCAGAATATAAAATCCTTGGTTTACATTTTATTCCTTGTATCTGTTAAATATTTTATTCTGTTTTCTTCTGGTATAAAGTATAGCTGTCAAAAAAACCCTGATGATAATCTACTTTTTTACCTTTTAAGTCACTTTTGGTTTTGATTGGATACTCAATGGAATTTTTTTTTCTTTAAAGTTCATCTATTTTGTTAGAAATTTGTCTTGGTGTTGATAATTCTGGGTCAAGAGTCTCAGCTACACAGTATATTTTTTCAATATGTAGCTTCATATTGTTTTTATAAAGAAAATTTCTCTTTAATTATATTTTTTAGTATATGTTTTGTCCCCTTGCTTTACACGTCTTCAAAGATTTCAGTTATATGAGGTTGAATCTTCTTTGTCCATCTTTAATATTTGTTTGTTTTTTTTCTTTTTTCTTTTTGGCTGCACTGGGTCTTCATTGCTGCGTGCAGGCTTTCTCTAGTTGCGGTGACCGGGGGCTACTCTTTGTTGTGGTTTGCGGGCTTCTCATTGCAGTGGCTTCTCTTGTTGCGGAGCACGGGCTCTAGGCGCGCGGGCTTCAGTAGTTGTGGCACGCAGGCTCTAGAGTCCCAATATTTGTCATTTTCTGTCAAATGTTTCTTATCTTTTTCTTTACTTTTTATTTAAAAAATTTCCTCCTTTGGGACTTCCCTAGTGGTCCTCTTCCACTGAAGGGGGCAGGGGTTCGATCCCTGGTCAGGGAACTAGATCCCACATGCATGCTGCAACTAAGAGTTCGCATGCCACAACTAAGAAGTCCACATGCCGCAACTAAGAAGCCAACATGCCACAACTATGAGCCTGCCTGGGGCAACTAAAAAAGATCCTGCATGCCTCAACTAAGACCTGGCACAGACAAAATAAATAAATAAAAATTAAAAAAAAATTTTGTTGGGAAAAAATAAAAAATGTCCTCCTTTTAATATTTTATTTTTTTAAGGCTTAATCTGTTTTATTATGTTTGCTCTGCATGCCTTCATTTTAGTGTCACTTCTGAAATAATTTTTTAGAAAATTTCTAATTGTCTCCTGGCTTTTACCACCTTAGTGGCAGCGTATTTTAATAATGTTTTCACTTCATGTCTTTATCGCTTTCTTAATGTATTTTCGCTTCTTTTGAGATAGAAGATAATAGTTTTGATTTGTTCTGTGAGCATGTCTTTCTGGTGTAGGGATATTTATTGTGCTCACTGTTTTTCTTAGAAATAACTTTGCAAGGCATTTGGCTTCAACACTTTTCTGTTTCTCATTTTTATGTTAAAATGGCTTTCCAGAACTTTTAGTAGGAGACACAGCTTTGAGTAGCTTTTCTAGCTTCACAAACTCCCTCTTCTGTTGTTTTCAGGTAGTGCTAAGAAGGGTCAGCTTGCTTTACGAGATTTCCTGGTTCTGTTCCCTTCCCCGGCCCTTTTATCTGGGCCTCCTCTATCTGTTGTTCTATCTGTCTCTGTCCAGCTTAATTTTGATTCCACTCTCAGCATTTCTCTTCAGTGTGACACTCTGTCCTGAAAGGAAGCTCTGGCAAGTCAGTCTCTAGGGCTGCTTAAGCACCTTCAGTCTTTGTAGCAGACCCCTTGCACTCACCACCTACCCGACTGGGCAAAACCTGACTACATGCTTTCCAGCAAATAGTCCTTGCTATCTAGGGCGTCTCTTCTCAAGTCTGTCAAAGGCTGTCAAGTTTCACTGCTTCTCTCTCCTTTTCCTGCTCACATGCTGATAGGATCCAGGTCTTATGGCTGCGGGTGGTTTGTTCTCATTCACATGTATTTTGAAGTTTGTGTGGGTGCCTTGCAGCCTAGCGTCCATGTAAATGTTGTCCATGGGATTTTGATTTTGCTAAGTTGTTGTTCTATATGTTTTCTTTTTTAATGTTTTATTTATTTACTTTTGGCTGCGTTGGGTCTTCGTTGCTGTGCGTGGGCTTTCTCTAGTTGCGGCGAGCGGGGGCTACCCTTCGTTGTCGTGCAGGGGCTTCTCATTGCAGTGGCTTCTTTTGCTGCAGAGCACAGCTCTAGGCACGCGGGCTTCAGTAGTTGCAGCACGTGGGCCCTAGAGCACACAGGCTTCAGTAGTTGTGGCTCGTGGGCTCTAGAGCACAGGCTCAGCAGTTGCGGCACGTGGGCCCTAGAGTGCACAGGCTTCAGTAGTTGTGGCTCGTGGGATTCACTAATTGTGGCTCGCAGGCTCTAGAGCACAGGCTCAGCAGTTGTGGCGCATGGGCTTAGTTGCTCCACGGCATGTGGGATCTTCCCCGACCAGGATTTGAACCCATGCGCCCTGCATTGGCAGGTGGATTCTTAACCACTGCGCCACCAGAGAAGCCCCATATGTTTTTATGTTAAGATTTGGATTCAAAATTACACTGCCACTGTAGTCATCTTCCCTGAACCCACTAAATAGACTTAAACTACTCTCTTCTTTAAGCAGAACCCGCATTTTCACAAGAGTTAGAAATAGTACATATAACTTCCTAAGTTAGAAATAGTAAATATAACTTCCTAAGCTTTGATGGTTTTATTATAACTTCAGAAGGGTTTGGGAAATGTGTTCTCCATGTTATAAAATCCTCTGACAACTTTGGAGCAGTGTAATTTTTGTTTTACTTCTGGTACAATTAAAGAGAGAAAATTTCGGTGTCCCTGAACCAATGAAAAAAAAAATTAGGTGCTCCATGTATTATTGGAAACCAACTTTATATAAACCTTTGACATAAGGCAAATATAAGCTGACGATTATAAAAATGATCATTCTCATTGTTACATAAGAGGAGGTGTGTTTATCCAGGATTTTCACGTCTCATTTCATCCTCAGAATAACCCTCTTAGGGAGGTATTGTTATTATGAGTCCCACCCTTCAGAAGAAGTTGAGCTTAGAGGACATAAATGACTTGTTCTAAGCCATTAGCAGAAAGGACTCTTCCCACCTCTATGTGAAAAGGTTTTACTCTTCCGCCCAGGGCTCAGCTTTGAAGAGATCCTTGTGCAGCACGTGGGTGGAAGTGGAACCTGCCTGGCCAGCTCTACAGTCAAATATTTCTTGAGGACCCACGGGGTGACAGGTGCTACAGGGAGATCTCTCTCACAGTCTGGTTAAGAGCTTCGTCTAGCACCTTAGAGCCTGGAGGAGACAGAGTAGCACTTGAACCCGGGTTTTTGGACTCTAGCCCCTGCGGTTTGCTTTTCCCGCTGGCTAAGGTCAGCGTCAGCAGTGTGCTTTGTGTGACCCGCAGTACTCGGAGTGGCTCCATGTGGCATCGCTATACCTGCTTGTTGCTGGACATGAGTAGCTTTGCTTCATGGTAGATGTGAAAGGACAGTGTCAGCATCTCTGGTGCTTGCGGCACTGCTTCTCCAGTGTTTACTCCCGAGTACCCTGAGCAGCGGAGGGGAGAATCCTGTCCCAACCTCCAGGCAGCCTCTCATTGCATTCTAATATCTTACCTTAAAATTCATGCAACGTTTAAATTCCACTTCGCAATATATCTGTGCTATTGAATACAAAAAGCGTGTTTTCCATACATGCCAGCAAGTAAAATTTTCGTTATAGGAAAATGTAGACTGTTCCTCTGGTGGCTCTTGGTGCCTCCTGGCACGTTACCATGTACTCCTGAAGTGTTCCTCAGTCTGAAAGCATAAGAAGAAATACAGAGAAGTAGACTGGGGCTCCATCTTGGGAGTTTGAAGGTTTTGCTAAATCTTTGGACTTTGTTCTGTAGACATTGAGGAACCAATGAAGCATTTCAAAAAAGAAAGTGACCTGATCAGTTTCGTGTTTTAGAGGAATGGCTTTAAATTTCTTTGATCATCATCTATCGTAAGAAATACAGAGTTGCCTCCATAAACAAGAGTGCTTCCCTGGTGGCGCAGTGGTTAAGAATCCGCCTGCCAATGCATGGGTTTGAGCCCTGCTCCGGGAAGATCCCACATGCCGCAGAGCAACTAAGCCCGTGCACTACAACTGCTGAGCCTGTGCTCTAGAGCCCAAGAGCTACAACTACTGAGCCCACGAGCCACAACTACTGAAGCCCGTGCACCTAGAGCCCGTGCTCTGCAACAAGAGAAGCCACCACAATGAGAAGTCCGTGCACTGCAACAAAGGGCAGCCCTGCTTGCCGCAACTAGAGAAAGCCCACACACAGCAAGGAAGACCCAACGCAGCCAAAACCAAACCAAAACAAAACATTTTACATGCCAATATATGTAGATTATATCTATTATACATAATATACATGCATATGCATGTATGTGATTACATATGTATATATGTAAAATAAAAATTTGTTGAAACTTGACTGATATTTATATATTTTCCACCCTAACCAATTTCATCTAGGAAAAGTTAATGCAATCCACTAAGTTGGTTGCACAACCCCTGATGGAGTGCACCTCAGGTAACCAGAGAATTTATACACTTCATTAACATTTTGAATGGAACAAAGTTGTACTCATTAAGAAACACTTCAATGCTTCTTCCAGGAGGTTTAGGAGATGTTATTGGGAAGGAAGAGGAGGGGAGGTTCCCAGGCCCTATTACCATGATTTTCCTGGCAGCCTGCACACCCTTTCCCTGGGGCCAGATTCTCTCTGCTCTCCTCTGTACCATTCATTCTCTTGCAGCCTGTCCCCTTCTCTCCTAGGATAATTGACTTCAAACAGAACCTTCTCTAGTCATCCTACTTGAGAAGACCCAAGAAGTGGGAGAGGGTAATCTCTGTATTGAACTTTAACTCTCTCTCTCAGATAGAGAACACTGAGGGTAAAATGTAGCACATAATGAAGACTATATGTATTAGTTTCCTAAGGCTGCATAACAAAGTACCACAGACTGGGTGGCTTAAATAACAGAAATTGATTTTCTCACAGTTCTGGAGGCTACAAAGTTAAGATCAAGATGTTAACAGGGTTGGTTTCTTCTGAGGCCTCTCTCCTTGGCTTGCAGATGGCTAACTTCTCCCTGTGTCTTCACATGATCTTCCTTCTGTGTGTCTGTGTCTTAATCTCTTCTTATAAGGAAACCAATCGGATTGAATTAGGGCCCACCTGTAAGACCTCATTTTCACTTAATTACCTCTTTAAAGGCCCTATCTCCAAATACACTCACATTTTGAGGTACTAGGGTTTAGGACTTCAACGTACAAATTTTTTTGGCGGGGGGACAAAATTCAGCCCTGTAAAAACCTAATAAACAGAAATCTCAATTAAATACAGTCAGGAGACCAGAAGAGGGAGCTCTCATGCCCTACCATGAGCCCAACAGGAAGAAGAAAGACTCCTTCTTTCCGGGTAAGCCCCCAGCCTATGAGAGACAGTCATGACTCAGCCAATGAAAAGCCATGGGCTCTTTGTTTACTATACCTCCCCCAGTTTCTTTTTCCACTCTGTAAAAGAGTTCGCTCCAGTTTTGTGGGCACTTGCACCTGGGATCACCATGGTTGCACACTGTGAATTGCAATTCTTTGTTGATCCCATATAAACCCATTTTTGCTGGAGAAATAACTAGCAGTCTATTTGTTTTAGGTCAACAGTCCATAGCACCATTTACGTTTATTTTTAAAAAATCAAATACAGCCATTTTTATGTTATACAAAATAAATGCCAAAATACCAGCATTACAAATCACATCACAGCTTTATTTTCATGATATAATGAATTCAGTTACTTAATTCTATTATGGATAGACAGAGCTTCCATTTTAGTGGCCCCCTTGGAAAGTCTTAATTTTTTTTTTAATAAGGAGGTCTTAGTTTTTATTTTACTGTGTACTTAACTGCTGCCCAACTGCTTCACCCTGCCCTTGACTGGACGTTCTCAACACATAGAAAAGTTTGCACGAAAAGCTGGTAAATGGTAATTAAAGCACTTCAGTAAAAGAGAAGAGAAAGAGAAGAAATCTGTGGTTTGGGATTCACTGGGCTGACTGAAAAGAGAAAATCCAAACGGCCCTTTCTCTCTTCGGGAAGTTCTGAAAGAAGCAAGCCCAGCGGATCTGAATTAGCTCAAAGGAAAAACACAGGCTAAGACCAGCAGAAAGGGGACAAGAACTCCTTAGCTAAGCTCTGGTCTGATAAGGCCACTTCCCAGCCAGGAAGCTCATATGGTTACAGACGGACTGGGCGTCTCCAGTCCCCCACTCAGTTATGCATAGACTTGCCCTGTAGCATCAGAGCAGGGCTCTTCCTAGTCTGCATCCTGCTGTGCCAGTCCACATGCCTCATCTCCTGCCTCTTACCTCTCCGTGGAGTGAACACTCCCCAGCTTCTGCTTCGGAGTTTCTCATTTTATATCTATTTCAGGAGGCTGCTGCGGGGGTGCGGGGTGGGGGCAGTGCCCTTGTTTCCAGTTAGTTGATTGAGTTATCAGACTTTATAGACTCCCCACACTACTTCTTGGCTGAGTCCTTTTCAGCTCTCTGAGTCTGTAATTCATTCTATAAATGTGATTGTTCATCAAGATGATCTCTTTGATTCCTCTTCACCCTAATATTATATGAGTCTATTCTTAAGTTTCAGACTTTAATGCAGATTTTTTTAAAAATCCCATGTATAGTTACAAAAGAAACTTAATATAGATGCCTGTGCCTAACAGACAGAGGGAGAAAAGGTACCCCTTTCTTCCTGGGATTTTCAGCTTATTTTAGATAGAAAATTTAAGCTTACCTCAACTATGGGTCTTCAGCTTGCTCCTCTGCTCTGTCTTGAGCCACTCTAGTTTATGGAGGCAACTCTGAGATCACTGCTGAAACATTCTCCTCAGTGACATTGGCAGGTTCACCACCGATTATCCGGCTAAATAACACACATATAATTCTGAATGACATAGTTAAAAATTAAAAATGACTATCTGTAAGATGGCATTATCAGCAATGCTTTGCTTTTTAAAATTAGAATTGCTAATGAATTGTTTTCTAATGCTCTTTTGTACTGTCCTATGGATATTTTCTTAAGATATTCACATTTGCAAAATGCCTTTGTACTGTTTTCTCCTCTCACCCACTCACTGCCCACACATACCTGGCCTCCTACTCCCTGCTAACTCATGGGTCCAGCCTCTGCCCACACACACACTCAGCGACCTGGCACCTACTATCGACCCTCTCCTTTGTTCTCCCACAAACCCACCCACTCATCTGCTCTCCTTTACACAGGTGGACATATTCGTACTCCTACTGCTCAGCAGCCAAAACACAATAATGGCTTAAGGGTGGGGAGAGAATAATTTTTCCAACGACTGTCATGTGTTTTTTAATTAACAAGCTCTATCCACACATAAATAGTCAATAAACAGTTCTTTTATTCTTAAATTGGCTGTGAATTATGCCAGAGCAACTCCAGAGCCAACACAAGGGTCAGCCCACTCATCAAAGCCCTGCCAAGGCCTCCTCTTGGGGAGGCTGGCCCCGAGGAGGCGGGGAGGCCAGTCTTTGCTCCTTGTGTATATTTTTAAGGCTACCAGAAAGGCCTTCCCCAAATCACCCTTAACCTGATGTTGCTTTGCCTAAAACTCCAGCATTAGAGAGTCATTCCTGAACCTTCTCAGTATTTAAAGTATGAAGAATTAGAAAGATATTGCTGGAGTTTCTTCCCATTTGTGGTAACTATTTTCATCTTTTCAAGGAGCTCAGATAATACGCCACATGTTGTGAAGAGAATCTATTCTGCAATATTACAAGTCCACTCGTTAATAGGAAATAAGAGCATAATGGTGGGTTTTAAGAAGTGCACAATTGAATTTGTGTTGGTATATTTTTATTTGGTTTTGTCATTTGGCTTTCTCTATATTAAATTGATGTGCACTCCTTGAAGGAAGGCTGGGACCATTTCTCCTCATTTATCTCTCTGAGGTGTAGTAACATGCCTAACAAGGCTGGTAATTTCTCTTGTCAGCACTAAACCTTAGGGCCAATTTTATTCTACTTTTTATCCACCAGTATTTTACTCTTTATTTTGAATATAACTACTTTCTCCTTTAAATTTCCACAATGCTGGCTCTACTCTCTTATGCATTTATCACTTTCTCTCCTGTATCATATTTAATCTTAGAGCTCATCATGACTCATAAGGACTTTTAAGTATATGATTTAACTTTATGTCTTCACACTAAGCAAAGACCCTTACATAAAAAAACTCCTCGGGAATTCCCTGGTGGTCCAATGGGTAAGATTCTGAGCTCCCAATGCAGGGGGCCGGGATTCGGTCAGGGAACTAGATCCCACATGCATGCTGCAACTAAGAAGTCTGCATGCTGCAACTAAGACGCCCACATGCTGCAACTAAGAAGCCTGCATGCTGCAACTAAGAGCACGCATGCTGCAACTAAAAGATCCGCATGCTGCAATGAAGATCCTGCATGCAGCAACTAAGACCCGGCACACCCAAAATAAATAAATAAATATTTTTTAAAAAAGACCTCACATAGAAAGATGCAAGCAAAGTATAAAAAGTAAGAAACAAATACCTCCTAGCCCATTCCACAGTTACAGTGGTGATATGACTGCCACCAAGTTTCTAGCTGTGAACTTCTAGCTAAAGATGGTGCAACGAACAGAGGCATATATCTCCTCTTAGTAGATATGAGAAGAGGAGTTATGAATAGATGCAAGATTTCAATAAATATTTGGTGGAAAGAGAATGGGGGAATGTTAAGTGGCCCAATGGGAGATGAAGTCACAATCTAAAGTGTGTGCAGTGGGGCATGCTGAAGATAAGAAAGATACTTCACCTTGAAGAACCTGAAAGAGGCTCAGGACTTGGAGTCACCACATTTGGCAGAAAGTGAGGGTAAGGTGTGCGGTGTAAAGCAAAAGTTGAAAGCTTATATATGGAACAGTCACATACTCTTATACCCCCAGGCACAGAAAATCAGCAGCCACCCTACTCCTTTTTGGAGGGTGAGGAGGGAGATTTATTCCTGGAGATACTCAGCAGGAAAGGCCTGAGCATCAGAGAAATCAGGTCTACAGAAGACATGGAGGGACTTCCCTGGTGGCGCAGTGGTTAAGAATCTGCCGACCAGTGCAGGGGACACGGGTTTGATCTCTGGTCTGGGAAGATCCCACATGCCACGGAGCATCAAAGCCTATGCGCCACAACTACTGAGCCTGTGCTCTAGAGCCCGCGAGCCACAACTACTGAAGCCCGCACACCTAGAAGCCTGTGCTCCGCAACAAGAGAAGCCACCGCAATGAGAAGCCCACGCACCGCAACGAAGAGTAGCCCCCACTCACTGCAACTAGAGGAAGCTCGTGCACAGCAACGAAGACCCAATGCGGCCACAAAAATAAATAAATAAAAAACGTTTTAAAAGAGAAAAGGGAAGACATGGATAAGGCATGGGGATATAAACAGCAAAATGAATTCGAGATCTGCATTGGCTGGATCATCCGTGCCCTCTCCACTGCCACACAATCAAAGCACTGTTAATCAGGAAACTAACCCCTAGGCCAGGCTTTTTCAAACTGTGGGTTATGAAATCACTTTAATGGGTCATAACGAACACTGTCATTGGTTGGGTTCCCTAGGAAGCAGATTCTGAGACAGAACTGAGAGTTGAGAATATTCATTAGGGTGAGACTTTGGGATCAAAACCTGTAGAAGGAAACAGAATTGGACAAAAGATGAAGTAGAGCTGTGATTCAAGGCCCAATGAGCTCTTTGGCCAAGCCCATGGGGAATACTGAAGCTAGAATGGCTCTTCAGAATTGTCCCAAGTCAGGCCAAGGTAGCCAGGCCTTTATCCCCTTTATCTTTGATTTGGTGATGAGGTCTTTAAAGAGGTGATTAAGTTAAATGAGGTCCTCAGGGTAGAGCCCTAATCCAATGTGACTGGCGTTCTTATAAGAAGAGAAAGAAACATCAGGGGCATTGCATAAAGAAGAGGCCATGTGAGGACACAGTGAGAAGATGGCCATCTGCAAGCCAAGGAGAGAGGCCTCAGGAGAAAACAAACTGCTGGCATCTTAATCTTGGACTTCTAGCCTCCAGAACAGAGAGAAAATAAATTTCTGTTGTTTAAGTCACCTGGTCCACAGTATTTTATTGTGGCAGCCCTAGGAAATTAATACATCCTCCCTCATTGGATGTGGCCATCCTAGGAAGTGTGACCTTGGGCATGTCAACTCTCTGAACTGAGGGAATCCCTGGAGGGGCTGACAGCTGAAGACTGCCCACCAGCAGCGCTCAGCGACTGGGGCAACCAGACTTTCATTGCAGAGAATATGACTGGTACATCACAAGGTCTGTCACAAACATTTAAAAAAATAAAATTCAATAGACTAAATAGAAAATATCTGAGCGCATTATATTTAGAAAAGTTAAATATTGTTTCATGAAACTTTTTTGCATATACATATATACATATATGTACATATGTGTGTGTGTGTGTGTGTACTGGACATGATGAAAAATAATTTCTTTCTGTCAAAAATGTTTAAAAGTCACTTCCTTAGGCAAGAGATTAGAGGAATGTTTTTCAAAAAAGCTAAACTGACTCAGAGAAGAAACAAAATGTTTTCTCCACCATCCAAAAGTGAACCGTCACCTTGTAAACACCATCCACACTCACAGAGTTCCTCATCAGCTTTTTTAGCATGCTGTTCTTAAATATGAACAGACAAAAAAAGACCACCAGGTATATAAGGCAAACTCTAACCTAAAAAAGAGGACTCATTATGATAAACAGAAAATAGAATACAAGAGAAAACGATAGAGAACAGAAAAATACTGTTTATATGCTAATTTATAGCCTCAAAAAATTATGAGAAGATTTGTATATGTAAGATAAAGGCAGAATGCTATGATAAAATGAACGTTAAGAAAGAAACAAGAGAGGGCTCTTGGAAATTAAAAATATAATAATAAAACTTCAGTAGAAGAATTGGAAGATAAAATCAAGGAAATCTGAAAATAGAACCAAAAGATCAATAGATGAACAATAAGAAAGAAAAGATATGAGATTTAGAGACTCAATCCAGTAGGTACAATATCTGACTAGAAGGAGCTCTAGAAAGAGAAGAAATGAAGGGAAAATTATCCAAGAAAAGTTTCCAGAACAGGAAGGCATAAGTCTGAAAATTGAAAGTGCCTACCAACTACTCAGCACAAGTAAAAAAGGGCACATCATTGAGAAATAAGTGTCAGACCACTGGGAATAATGAAAGATTCTGAAAAACGTCCAGAAAAAGAAAACAAATGAGTCTTATACTAAAAAGTAGGAATCAGAATGCATCAGGTTTCACAACTACAATAGCAATGGACTCAAAAAAGCAAAGGAGCAATGCCTTACGAATTATGAAGGATAATTTTTTAACCTAGAATGCAACACCCAGCCAAATTATCAATGAAGTGTGAGGGCAGAATAAAGATATTTCAAACATAGAATAATTCAGAAAATTTACCTCTCATGTGTCTTTTGTAGGAAGCTACTGCAGGATATGATCTAGAAAAATAAGGGGGGAAGACAAGAAAGAGAAAGACATCGGATGCAAAAAAAAAAAAAAGGAGAGCCATCACATTGGGAATCCACATGATCATTGATTGTGTCATTGTGAAGGTGATTTCAGCACAGCAGCTCTGCAAGAAGCCTAGAGAGCAGCAAGTTCAGACTGATGCAAGAGGATGCAGGGCTTCAGGAAGCAGGTCTCCAAGAAAATTGAGAAATTTACAGAATGCGTCATGAATTTGAATGTATTGAGCGATCTGCATTTCTGGAAGAGAATAGGGAATTTTTTGACAGGTACATAGAAAAGCAAGCATACAAATAAAATGAGATGATCAATTCCAGGGAAAACAAATTTGTCCTGAGAGAGGTAATATAATCATAGTATATTACATGCCTCAGCCTTAAATAATATTTACATTATCTTAATTATATAAAACCGAATAGTGACCTGAAAAAAGCATTGTGATATAACTATATTGGGAGAATGAGAGGAGGGTATAAGAAGCTAAATCCATATCTTCCATAGAAGAGAGTCCTAGATAATATCTGGAACTTTGAAAAACCAAGAAATAGCATTAGAAATGTGGAGATAAATACCATAAGAAACGGCTGAAAGTTGAGTGTGGTTGCTTTGGGGATGGAATTAGAACTAGAACTTGCAGATTGTGCAGGGAAAGGGGCTGCTCTTTTTCTTTTGGATTTTCAAGAGAGATTTGGCTTTTTAAACTCTGTACATTTATAACTTAGATGAAAATATAAACAATTTCAGAAAGAAAAATGATAATATAGGCATATCATTTTTCAGATATGGAGGCAAACATCTTTAAAGCTACAGGAAGTCACAGGGATGTAATGAACATGTAGGGAATATAGTAATAATATTTTAACAACTTTGGTGATGGATGGTAACTGGACTTATTGTGGTGATTATTTCAAAATGTATAAAATATCAAATAATATTGAATGTTAAGTATAACTTAATAAAAGTTAAAGGGAAAATTTTGAAAGTTTTTTCTGGGGGTGGGGGGTGGAACGGGACTGGAGTTGAGCTTCACTGTAAGCACTATTAAACCATTTGATTTTGTAGACTTGTGATGATCTAACATTGAATAAATTTTTAAAATGAAAGATAAAAACCATGAATTTGCAGGAATTAATTCAGTCACATAGACACTTAGGAAGGGCTTTGAATTTTAGCTCTGCTGCTTGCAGGTTCCTAATCTTTAAAATCTTTAACATATTCCTTACAAAGTGTAAGCAGTTGGTGAGAAAAAACATCTGGAAGCTCCTGGTGGGTTGAAAATGATCAATATAGGGCCTCCTGGTGGCGCAGTGGTTAAGAATCCACCTGCCATTGCAGGGGACATGGGTTCGAGCCCTGGTCCAGAAAGATCCCACATGCTGCAGAGAAACTAAGCCCGTGAGCCACAACTACTGAAGCCTGCGCTCTAGAGCCTGTGCTCCACAAGAGAAGCCACCGCAATGAGAAGCCCACGCACTGCAATGAAGAGTAGCCCCCGCTTGCCGCAACCAGAGAAAGCCCGAGCGCAGCAACGAAGACCCAATGCAGGCAAAAATAAATAAATAAAATTAAAAGAAAGAAAAGATTAAAAGAAAATGATCAATATAGGTTCCCTTCTTTCCTCTTACAGATAAAAAACCAAGACACTAGTTTTCAGTAGTATAAACTCATTCTTTGAAACCCCTCTTTGCTTGGACTCACAAGGACCCTCCCGTTACACTTTGGATATAAAAGGAATACTTAGTGTGCACATATATAATGAAGGCATTAAAAAAAGTATCCTATGTGAAATAAGAAATGCCCTTTGTGTAGTCTGGCTAGCTTTGCAATGAATCTATTTTTTTCAACAATAAAGTGCAATACATAGTTTACTCACTTGACTTTTCTCAAGCCTTACTGATTTTTGAATAAGTTCCAGATTCAAATTTTATCTAATAGTAATTAGAGCCAATCTATCCATTGTGGAATCCCATTAAAGCTGGGCTGTGGGGAATGGGTCAGGAATGGGGGGTGGAGAAATTGATCCCCTCATTTCTTAGGGTAGGCGGACCCCCTGAATCAGCAGCCTCTGGCCAAGAACAGCCTAACTGTTTTATACCGTACGGTATGATTATTATGAGTTTTCTTTGAGTGCCCGGTCATGAAAAAGGTTGGGAAGCAATGCCTTACCCAGGTGCCATAAAAATCCATTATAAGGAATGACAACTATTTAGATAAAGTCTGAAAAAAGTTGCTTCCTTATTAAATTTATAAGAATAGTTAAATTTGCATGCCTTTAGATGATTTTTTGATGTCTCCCAAATCTGAATGGAAATTATGTAACATTAGGTTTATGTATTACTTTGGATTACTAAATTCAGCTTCAAGTAACTTAACAGAGACCCAAGATGGTTGTTTAACAATTAGATTACTCCCTCCTGTAAAAAGAAATCTGGAGAAAGTAGCCCAGGCCTGGCATGGCGGCTTCATAATCATCAAAAACCCTGCTGCTTTATTGCTAAGGCTCAGGGAATGTAAGCCAGTACATCCACACCCCGAAGAGCAGGATGGAGGAGGAGAGGGGAAGACTTTCCAGAAGTCACTATCCTACTCCCATTTAGGTCTCTTTGTGAGGAATTTAGTCACATGACCAATAGCTGCAAGCTTGGTAGCAAGTTGTGGTCTTTTAGGTAGGTAACAATATGTCCAGCTTGAGACAGGAGTTTCATTACTTTGACAGAGGAGAATGAATATTTGATAGGCAAAAAGCAATCTTTACATGTTTTAGTAACTGCCGTGTAATTCATTTCAAACAAAAATAATCTATCGATTTGTTATTTTATATACACTGCCGGAAAAGCTGACATAAGCATTAAGTAAGACTAATTAGCAAATTCATTATCTGAAGTTTTGATTACATATTTGTGTTGGATTTAATAATTCACGATTAAGGGAGTGTAGCTAGGAGGTAAAATTCAGATTCTGAAGCAGACCGCTGGCTTCCATTTATTATTATTTATTATTGTGTGACCTTAAGAAAACTGCTTCAGTGCTCTGTGCCTTAGTTTGCTTTTTCGTAAAGTGGAGATAAAAATAATAGTACCTATTTAATAGGGTTTTGGAAGATTAAATGAGCTAATACATGTAATGTACTTAAAATAGTGTCTGGCATATATAATAAGTTCTCAATAAATATTAGCTATTAATATATCTTTTACTTAAATTAAAATCTTTTCCTTTAAAATCATAGGTACCTGTGACAATCTGATTCTCTATTAAGAATTTCCAGGTATGCAATATTTTCCTGGTTTTGTATTGGTAGATAACTTTAAAATGCTGATCCGTGGAGTCAAACCACAGGGCTTTACTTGAGCTAATAAATGTTCTGTTCCACAGTAGCATTATGAAAGGAAAGGAGTTAGACACTGGTGAAACTGAACAATAACTAGTTTGTCTCTCTCTTTCTCCCACTTCCTCCTTTAATAGACTGTACTGATGATATCACCGCCTCTCCTCTCCCTGCCACAGCCTGACAGTCTCCTGTTGCCCCAGGCTATACAGATTCTTGGTATCTTTACCCCCAGCACTGCAGCATGCCTTGTCCATCCACAGTCATTACCAGTCATGTTCCCTAATCATTTCTGGTGGTTCAAAATTATAAACTGCCCAGATTGGGGGAAAAATGTCCTTTTCATGTGTTTCTCTATTATTTTCTGTTGTTTCTTTTCCAGGTTTTCCTCAAACATCTCTGCAAGTATGAGAGAATCTATTTTCCTTTTAGAAAAGCAATATTTAAGTGAAATTTCGATTATTAATGGCATTACAACTATAGCTAAAAGACTTTCACACCTTTTAAAAATAACAAAATTTACATTAAGGAAGTTTTAGAAAAAATAAAAAATTCACATTTCCATTAACATGTGGCGTTCATCTTTGGACCTAAGGCGACTGCTTCAGTTGTTACCACTTCCTTTCTAGAGAGAGGGTAAATAAGGGATGGAGAACATGTGTCTCATCACATTTCTGGGCAAAATTTGGAAGTTGTACACATTTCTTCTGCTCATATTCTATTGGTAAGAACCTAGTCACATGGCAATACCTAGCTTCAAGGGAGGCTGGGAAGTGTGTTCCGTAGCTGGGACCAACTAAAACTGGAGGTGGGGTTTCTATTATCAAAAGGAGAAAAGAGAGAACAAATGTGCAGAGTGTTAGCAGTCTTTGCCACACAAATGTTGATCACATAGTTGCAATATAGTAAAAGCAATTTTATTTTGCTTTTTACTTAACATTATATCAAAAGCTTTTTTCTTCGTGTTACTACATGGTCTTCATAATTATAGACCAATGGCTTTATAATAATTGTGTGTATAATCAATAAATTCTTTGACCCTTCCTATTATTGAAAATGAAGATTCTTTTCAGTTCTTTACAATGTCACAATAGATCTTTCCATAAGCATTATTTTTTTAATCTTGGGATGATTCCCTTAGGATAAATTCCCAGAACTAGGATTACTAGGTCAAAGGGTGTGTGAACAGTTTATGATTCTTAATGTTTTTGTTCCAAATTGGTTTCTGAGAAGGCAGTACCAGTTTGTTCCCAAAGGAAATCTGCATATTTTTCTATGAATGTGGGGAGGAAGACATATTCACATATCCTCATAGGTAGAATATTTTCCATTTTCAGGGTCTGGCTGGAATGATCAGGAAACACAAGACTTGGGTTTGAGTGTTATGCTGCCACTTCCTAGTTATATAGCTGTAGGCAAGTTCTTACTCTCCCTGTGCCTCAGATTCCTTATTTTAAAATTGAGGATAAAAATCCCCTCGTAAGGTTGTGTGGTGATCTTTAAGGTTGTTGACAAACATTGTTTTATCATCTGCTTTATCTGTTTTATCATCATGCACAGGTGAAAATGCAATTTCATGCTCCACTGACGAGAGATATGGCCAAGTGACTTGCTTTAGCCAGTGAAATGGAAGCAAAAGTAACATGTGTCATCTCCAGGCATACATTTTAAGGATCTGTGTGTTATGTGCCACATTCTTTTTTCCCTATGCCGTGTGATCGGAAATACTTCAGATCATACCAGCTCTTTAAATGTCTTAGAGTAAGGACGGCACAGAGCGAAGCATTAAGCCAATCTGTGATGGATGTGTGAATTTAGTAAGAAATAAATCTTCAGGTTTGTTTTTAAGCCACTGAGACTTTGACATTGTCTTTTATTGCAGCATAACCTAGCCTATGCTGATTGCTGAAAGTTTTCTCAGGATTAATAACATAATATGAATGAGATGTTGGACAAATGGTAGAGGCTCAATATATATCCTTTATGATAATAATTACTACCATTCATTCAATGCCCTCTCCTTGCCAGGTATTTTTATATATTGTCTCTAATCTTCAGCACAACCCTGCATATTATAAAACCCTCCATTTATAAAGGAGAAAAGCAAAGCTTGGAATGATTAGTATTTTGCCTAACGTCATCCAGCAGAGCTGGGATTCAAACCTGGTGTGTTTCTTTCCATCTTTATCTTTTTTCTTTGTTTTTGGAAGTTTATGGCATTATTTACATCATTATGTGAATTTTTTAACATTTGTTTTCTAAACTTCATATTTATTCCTGCAGTAAAACCTCTATTTTCTCAAACTTGCTGGAAGATAAACAGAAATTGACTCAAAGGTACAGCAGCTTGCTATTCAAGCCCCTGCTTGTTCCGCAGAAGAAACCACATGAACTCAGGTACCTTTTACGTTTTTCTCGGCTTGAATATACCTGAGAGCAGTTAAGATATATATGCTTATAAAAAGTAAAAAATGGTTTCAAAATTGGAGTGGAATGAGTCAGATTAGAATGAGTCAGATTAAGTAAATTCTCAAACCAAACACTTACTGATTCTCTCTCTCTCTCTCTGTCTTTTAACAACTTTATTAGGATATAATTCACATACCATTCAATTCAACCACTTAAAGTTACAATTCAGTGGCTTTTAGTATTGTCACAGAGTTGTGTATTCATCACCCCAATCAATTTGAGTCAATTTTAGAGTATTTTCATTACCTCAAAGAGAAATCCCACACCCCTTAGCCATCACTTGAATCTCTCCATCCACCCCTCACCTCACCCCCCAGGCCTAGACAATTACTAATTTAATTTCTGGACTCTTGTCTCTTTTTTACAGTGGCTCCCAGAATTTCAGTTTCCCTCCATCCCCAACAAATGGTTCTCCCCCCATCCCACCACTCTAGCCCCATGCCCAACTTTGCAAAGCTTTGTTCAATTATTTTTAATTCAAAGCTTAAATTCTAAAGTATCTGGTGTAAGAAACTAATTTCTTTTTTACTTTACTAAAAACTTAGAATTTCCTTGCAATGTATCAATATTACTAGAGGTTTAAAAAATATATGATTTTTTTTTTAAAGCTCTCATCTGTTCATGACCTGATTATCTAGTTTGTAGAGGTTTCAAACTTTTTCTTCTCTTTCATTGTTCTCTTATGAGACATTTCACAGCTTGTTAGTACCTCTGACTCATTATATAAAGTGGTCAAATAGGTGAGATTAAATTAAAATTGCTCTCCTATGACTCTGCTATTTTTAAAGTGTTAGTTAGGAGAAGGCAGAAATTGAAATCAACGGTTCAAAAGGCAACAGTAGTCCCCCTTACCCACGGTTATGCTTTCTGTGGTTACCGGCAGTCAACCATGTCCAAAAATATTAAATGGCAAATTCCAGAAATAAACAATTCATAAGTTTTCAATTGTGTGCCATTCTGAGTAGTGTGACACAATCTCTCATCGTCCAGCTCCATCCTGCCCGGGATGTGAATCATCCCTTTGTTCAGCGCATCCCTCCCGTTAGTCACTTAGTAGCCATCTGGGTTATCAGGTCAACAGCTGCGGTACTGCAGTGCTTGTGTTCAAGTAAGCCTTTATTTACTTAATGGCCCCAAAGCGCGAAAGTAGTGATACCAGCAATTCGAAAATGCCAAAGAGAAGCCGTAAAGTGCTCCTTTTAAGTGAAAAGGTGAGAGTTCTCTACTTAAAAAGGAAAGAAAAAAATCATATGCCAAGGGTGCTAAGATCTATGGTAAGAATGAATCTTCTACCCGCGAAATTGTGAAGAAGGAAAAAGAAATTCATGCTAGTTTTGCTGTTGCACCTCAAACTGCAAAAGTGACGGTCACCGTACATGGTAAGTGCTTAGTTAAGATGGAAAAATTTGTACAGTAAGGTATTTTGAGAGAGAAAGACCACATTCACACAACTTTTACTACAATATATTGTTGGGTTTTTAAATTTATTTATTTTTGGCCGCGTTGGGTCTTCGTTGCGGTGCGCGGGCTTCTCATTGCGGTGGCTTCTCTTGTTGGGGAGCACGGGCTCTAGGCACGTGGGCTTCAGTAGTTGTGGCACAGGGGCTCAGGAGTCATGGCTTGCGGGCTCTGGAGCGCAGCCTCAGTTGTGGCACACGGGCTTAGTTGCTCCATGGCATGTGGGATCTTCCCAGACCAGGGCTCGAACCCGTGCCCCCTGCATTGGCAAGCAGATTCTTTACTGTGCCACCAGGGAAGTCCCGACAATATTTTGTTGTAATTGTTCTATTATATTATTAAATTATCGTTGATTTCTTACTGTGCCTAGTTTATAAATTAAACTTTATCATAGGTATTGATATTAAATAAAATAGGAAGCAACAAAATGCACCAAAGCATTAAGAGGATGCAAGAGATTAACTGTTCCCTAGGAGGGAAGAAATTAATGAAACATGTGAATGCTTATATACCCCTGAAGACAGTACTTCAACGATGTACTGAATTGAGGATGAATTAACTAGTTTATGGGGGTCTGGTTCTAGTCTCTACTTGTGCTGTGCTGACTTGTTTTCTGTGTGTTTTGGATACACGTGGTGATAGCAACTTGTTAGTTTCTGGTAAAACCCAGTCCAAAGATAAGCGAAGCCTGGATATGTGAGACTGAATAAGCACATCCTAAAGCTATGAAATGTATTAACATTGTTGGGCAGTTATGGCAACAGAAAAACAGTGTTGATGAATAAGAATGCTTAAAGGGCAATGGCTTAATGTAAGGGAACAGCAAGCACTATGAAGGCTAAGAGGACATGACATTCCTTTCTTTTATTCAATGAGCTTTCCAAATTCTACTTCTGCTCTATTTGCAACTGCCCTGTTCTCATGAAGCTTACTTTCAGCAAATGTTTATTCAACAACTATAAAATTATGCATAACTCAATGGCTAGGAACTATGAGGGATACAATGTAGAAATAACAGGACCCCTGGATCATGTGGGAAAGCACAGAAGATATTTGCGAATCAATGAATCGCGTGCGTAGACTACTACATTGGTGGGGAAAATGGAAGAAAGACAGAGTTGAAGAGGAGTGTAGGACTCCAATCAGTAGGTTCCTGAATACCAAATTTATGTTAGGACTTTATTCTTTGGAAAGCAGGGACTCATTAATTTATTTTCCTTTTAATGTGAAAAGAAAGTGACCAAAGCTGTTTGTGGCTATTTATTCACATATTTTTTGTCCTATTGATATGATCTTTCTTTAGATGGTAAATTTTCAGTGAACAAAAACAATATCTATTTTACTTGCTTTTAATGTCCAATGCAATGTGTTAGCTATGCTTAATATTTAGTTGATGTAAACAGCTGTTATTAAAAATTCAAGAATTATTAGTATGAAAGGAATAAAGGACCCCCTTTGATCTGAACATTTATTTAGCTAAACTACCATCTACCTCACCAAGGAAAAATAAGAAACCTAGGCAACTGTGGCAAATCATTTGCCCAAGAAGACCACTTTTTTTTTTTTGCGGTACGCAGGCCTCTCACTGTTGTGGCCTCTCCTGTTGCGGAGCACAGGCTCCGGACGCGCAGGCTCAGAGGCCATGGCTCACGGGCCCAGCCACTCCGTGGCATGTGGGATCCTCCCAGACCGGGGCACGAACTCGTGTCCCCTGCATCGGCAGGCGGACTCTCAACCACTGCGCCACCAGGGAAGCCCGAAGACCACTTTTAAATCCTAGCAAAGTTATCAGGTACTATGAGTACAGAAGTTCTATAAACTAATACGTTCTGTATTTGACTGATTCAGCATGTTTTTCAATGCTATATCTGTAGGTAGATTCCAGAAGACTAGCATATATTTAAATTATCTAAGGTTCTGGTTAAACATGATCAAACTAATTGCCCTCTTTCATTGTCCTTTATATCCTCTGTGGGGTCTCCTAGCCCTGAGTGACTGGTTGTAATGGAGGATGTGAGGGATGCCACCCCCAGCTTTATATTGGAAGGGCATCTGAAGAAAGGATGGGAAAGCCTGCAACAGAGTTAGAGGGAAGGAGGAATGACTATAGTAGAGACAGTATTGGTTCTTCCAGGAATTTGAAGAGGGAAAACAAGAGTTTTTGTAGTTTCCAGAAATAGGAGTGACTGCCAGCTCCTTCCCATCCTCCGTCTTAGACTAGCTGTGGGAGAAGGACAGGCAGGCACAGGCAGGCTGACTACTTTCCTGCCTGTCACAGCTCCAGATTACACATGTGCAGAACAAAATTACAGTGCCAGCGTTCCCAGGCCCCGGGAGCAAAGCGGGGTGAGCTGGGATGAGGTGAAGGAAAATCACAAAATAAAGTCAAATAGAAGAGATGATGAGAACAGGAAGTAGGGCTGGTAGATATGGTATAAGGTGCTCTGAGGAGGCTGAGTGGAGGCAAGGATGAGGGCGTGCGACAGAAAGCCTTGTGCTGCCTGCTGTGTGTCTGAGAGAGGTGTGGGTGTGTTTGCAGAGGAACCTCTGGGGGCATGTGTGTGTGTGCAGAATGTATGTTAGGGAGGGGTTTCATTGATGTAGGAGTGGGAGGGTGTGTGCAGTAGGGTGTGGAGTGCAGGGGTGGAGAGAAGAAAGAGTGTGGAGGGAGGGAGGACTTTTATGGAGTGCCAGGAACACCCATTTCACAAAGGGAGACTGCCAGTTGCCAGAGACTCAGATCTCCCTGTGGGAACAAATCAGCTCCCCATGGTGGATTCTGGCCACAGATCCTACCCCAGGATGTCTGCCAGATTTTTTGATCCCAAAAGAGAGGGACAGAGTTTCTGGATTTTTACCACACCCTGATCCATGATCTTTCCCAGGGACTGATGTTTTTGCTTGCGTATTATCACAGTGTTGGTCACAGCGCAGCATTTCCTGGCACAGTCTAGTGAACAGAGCTATAAATTAGAAAGAAAGCCTAGTGTCTTGGTTTCTTCATGTGCTTTTTGATGGAACTGTGCTATAATATTTCTGTGTCTTGGTTCCCAATTTTCCTAGTAACAAGAAAGAATATATCAACCAGCTAAGGAAAATATGATGTAGAATTAATAACTGCAATGAATAAATGATTATCAAGACAAATGGACAATAAGTTTTCATCCAGTATGAGAAAGAACTTCTACTAATTAGAATTGTTCAACACTAGGAGGAAGCGAAACAGGAGGGAAGGGGGCAGGGCACAACCTTTAGAAGAATGACATAGTTGTTGAGGATATGACATAAATTGGTTAGAACCTACTAGGCCCAAGATGGCGGAAGATTCGGTTTCTCGTAGATCTTGAGCCTCATTATATGCTCGTTGTAATACACTAACATATGCTAAATAACCCACCCATAGGCTCCATGACAGTTCTGAGGCTGACCATAAAAGGCCAAAAGGTGGGCGGTGGCCCAATTCCTGGAAATCCCTGCCCCTTCTCCAAAATAGTTGGAATAATCCTTCCACTCATTAGCCTATGAAATTAACTAGCTCATAAAAACTAACCACCCTGTATTTCGGGTGGCTCTCACCTTCTGCCACAGACTGCATTGTGTCTAAGGAATGTGTATCTCTCTAAATAAATCCACTTCTTACCTATCACTTCGTCTCTCACTGAATTCTTTCTGCATTGAGACATAAAGAACCTGAGCTTCATTAAGTCCTGAGACCAGGTGTGTGATTTAAATTAAAGGACGGTGGGTTCAAGTCCCAATCTGAGTTGTGTGGTTTCAGTGGTATGTGTCGTGTCATTAGAAATGTCCAAACAGAGGGAAGACGACCAGTTGTTGGCTGTCCAGCAACAAATGAGAGGTGTACTAAAGATACCCTGAAGAGTTAGGCAAAAACCCTAAGACGTTATGATTCTAGGACTATACGGTGCTTTAAGCAATACAGAATTATTTCAAATATTAAAGTGCCTTAGATATGAAATGATCAAGGTATTAAATGATCAGCTAACAGAAGAATGTCTCTGTATGATTAGCACTATTATTGGACAGGCTGTATGTAAAACATATAAATGCAGAGAGAACTTGAGGCCCAAGTCCTCCACAGTAATGCTAAAGCAAACTGAATATAGAGAAGAAGGCCCTGCTATGTACTAGGGAGAATTATTTAATAAAAACAGGCTGGAACGCTTGTCAGTCATTTCTGAGTAGCCTCTATTCCTATAAGCCAGCCAGTCCAACTTTGTGTAGTACTGAAAGAAGACCAGAAGTGTTCTCCTCAGTGATAAAAACTTTCAGATGTTTGCTAAGCACCAAGTTCGGATACACATGCGGTACTCGTTTGAGAGATGGTTCGGAAGTCCTTAGAGCTTCCTTAGCTTTCCAAGTACTGTTGATCAGTCTTCTCAAATGTTAACGTGCATTTTAATCACTTGGGGATCTATCAAAACACAGATTCTGATTTAGTAGGTACGGGGTGGGCCTAAGATTCTATATTTCTAAGAGATGCTAATCATGCTTGTCCACAGGCCACTCAAAGAAGCAAGGCTGATCAACAAAAAATCTACAAACAATACACGCTGGAGAGGGTGTGGAGAAAAGGGAACCCTCTTGCACTGTTGGTGGGAATGTAAATTGATACAGCCACTATGGAGAACAGTACGGAGGTTCCTTAAAAAACTAAAAATAGAACTACCATACGACCCAGCAATCCCACTACTGGGCATATACCCTGAGAAAACCATAATTCAAAAAGAGTCATGTACCACAGTGTTCACTGCAGCTCTCTTTATAATAGCCAGGACATGGAAGCAACCTAAGTGTCCATCGACAGATGAATGGATATAGAAGATGTGGCACAAATATACAATGGAATATTACTCAGCCATAAAAAAGAAACGAAATTGAGTTATTTGTAGTGAGGTGGATGGACCTAGAGTCTGTCATACAGAGTGAAGTAAGTCAGAAAGAGAAAAACAAATGCTGTATGCTAACACATATATATGGAATCTAAAAAAAAAAAAAAAAGGTTCTGAAGAACCTAGGGGCAGGACAGGAATAAAGACGCAGACATAGAGAATGGACTTGAGGACACAGGGAGGGGGAAGGGTAAGCTGGGACGAAGTGAGAGAATGGCATGGACATATACACACTACCAAATGTAAAACCGATAGCTAGTGGGAAGCAGCTGCATAGCACAGGGAGGTCAGCTCGGTGCTCTGTTACCACCTAGAGGGGAGGGATGGGGGGGTGGGAGGGAGACACAAGAGGGAGGAGATATGGGGATATATGTCTATGTATAGCTGATTCACTTTGTTATAAAGCAGAAACTAACACACTTTTGTAAAGTAATTATACTCCAATAAAGATGCTAAAAAAAAAAAAAAAGAAGCAAGGCTGTAGATGAAAGCATTGAGGGAGTTTCAGGTACTCACCTATTTTCCTAGGCAAGGACACATACTACATCAGGAGGATAAGATTCAATACTATCCCATCCATGGAATCACAAAATTAATAGTATAAAAGGAAAGGAGCCTTATGATGCCATCTGAAAACCATAATTTGGCTCTTTTCACTGGCCAGAATTTATTATGTGAGGGAGTGTGAAATCTGTGTGGAGCTGGATTGGTGTCTCCTTAGGGTGGTGATAATACAGTCTATTAGGGTAAATGTCTGGGACTTCTTGGGAATTCCAAACTACACTGTCAAGGAAATGAAGTTTGTTTTAGTCCTTTCTTACCTGCTTGTCTTTTCCCTTCTTAGAACATGCTTTTCCCTAAGAGGCTACTTTGATCTCTTTTTCTCAGGACTTTGACCTCAACTAATTGTCTTAATCTCCTCCAAGGAAACAGACAGTAAAGAATTTAAGGTGTGACCTTTCCCAGGGGACTCTTTATTTTAAGACTCCAGATTTTCAAGACACAAAAGGATAAAGCTCTATCAGGAAAATGTCAGACCCTGTGACAAGCAGAAAAGTATATTTTAATAGGTGGACTTGCTTAAATGGCCTTTTCATTCCTCCACAGACTGACCTTGCCCAGGATAAAAGGAGTGGGGAAAAGTGATAGTGCTGGGAAAAGTCTTAAGAAGGGTCTCAGTCTCATTCTGACTCATCAGGATTGAGAAGGTCAAAGGATGAAAGTTCTGGTCCAGAGGAAAGACATTTGAGCGCATGAATTAGCTAAGGTTGTTAACCATTCTGTGAATGGTTACTGATTTATTTTGCATCAATGAATCAGAAATAATTCGATTCCACTTTGTTTCTCACCTCAGAATAGATAATAACTAATGATGTTCCATATATTTTTAACTATATTAGAAATGTAGGAATTCTTTGCTTCAGCCATCCACAGCTTAGCTCCCCAGAAGTATTGTCTGTCTGGAACACAACTACAAACAAAGAATTATGCAAAAAGTTCCCTGAGCAGGCAAAATAGATGTCATTAAATTCATATGCTCACGCTCGTAAGAACTAAAGGTCTTAGAATTTATAGAATCCACATCTCCTACCTCATGTCAGTAATCCATTACTGAAAATCAGCTGTTCTACTTGAAACAAACTGTCTGGATGCCTGTTTCCCATTATTTCAAATGGGAAAAATTATAATGTGTCACACATCAGCCCCAAACCACCGACAAATTTCTAAAAAGGTAATGAAACCATAGTTAAGATGTGTATATGTAAGTAACAAATGACTTATGATGATGTAAAATGACTAAGCAAGCTTACTGATTATGAAAGAATGGACACAGAAGTTAACAGCTGCTCTGAATGCTTCGATGTCTTGGTACCAGTGACGCAGAGACTCACCTTCATTGACAACGTGCACTTTTTAAAGTCCGTGCATGATTCTAACTTTCTATCAGTTATTTTCCCCACGTATTGCTTTTTAAAAATGTTCCACTGAGTTTTGAGTATGTAAATGTATATTTTCCCCATAAAAATGTCAGCCCCAAAATGGTATACTGAGAGCGATATATGTTCTGTGAATTTGGGTGTCAAAAACCACGAGATGCTGTATGAGAAGTAAACTGGGGAGGTTTATAGCATATGTCTGGTGGTATGCTGGAGCTCACTTATACTGGTTCACAAGAGCCAATTGTTAAATTTTCTGGAATTTAGCAAGCTGGCGGATGTCACATTGATAACTCAAAATCGGCTATGATGGAGTATTTACACCGCAAAAATAAGCAAATATTACAAGTCAGGGACCCCTCCCACCCCCATGAGAGCTGGTGGTTGGGCACTTACTAGCGTATCACTGAGTAGGCCTGTACTGTATTTCACCAAATGTAAGATATCATTGGTTGTTGTTGTGCATTATAATATTACAGTAAGGATATGCTAGACTCAGGGTGTAGTGAAAACAAACCCCACACATCAGGGCCTTACGCAACAAAAGTTTGTTTCATGCTACAGTGAAGGTCACTTGAGGCTTCTGTTCTACTTAGTCACTCAGGAGACACATGCTGATGAAGGCTCCATCATCTCTATAAGAAGTTTCAGGGTTTACTATGGTGAGAGAAAAGTGACTGGAAGTCAAGACCTAGTTTTTCCATGCTTAGATTGAGAAATAACACAAGTCACTTTCCATCCATATCCTCTGGCCAGGATTCGTCACATGCACAGACTACTTAAAAGAGCACAAGGAAGTCTGGGGGACTGATTGGGTGAGTACACTGTTCAGTCACATAAACCATTCGTTTACATGTCTCTAAGGGAAAAAAAAACACTGTCCAACTATGACTTGAGGCTTTCTTATAACACAGAATGAGTTATTTGGACAACTGATTAAAAAAATCATTTATCACTCTTTTGCATAATGAAGAGGTAAATTAATCAGAATAAATTGGTTAAGGTAATCTCTAAAAGAAATGCAAATCAAAATTACAGTGAGGTACCACTTCACACCAGTCAGAATGACCCTCGTTAAAAAGTCTACAAATAACAAATCCTGGAGAGGGTGTGGAGAAAAGGTAACCCTCGTACACTGTTGGTAGCAATGTAAGCTGGTGCAGCCACTGTGGAAAACAGTATGGAGTTTCCTCAAGAAACTAAAAATAGAGTTGCCATATGATCCAGCAATCCCACTCCTGGGCATATATCTGGATAAAACTCTAATTCAAAAAGATACATGCACCCCAATGTTCATAGCAGCACTATTAACAATAGCCAAGCCATGGAAACAACCTAAATGTCCATTGACAGATGAATGGTAAAGAAGGTGTGGTACATATATACAATGGAATACTACTCAGCCGCAAAAAAGAATGCAATAATGCCATACTGCAATAAGGCAGCAACATGGGTGGACCTAAAGATTATCACGCTAAGTGAAGTAAGTCAGAAAGAGAAAGACAATTACCATATGATATCACTTATATGTGGAATCTAAAATATGACACAAACGAATATATCTACGAAACAGAAACAGACTCACAGACATAGAGAACAGACTTGTCGTTGCCAAGGGGGAGGACGAGGGAGGGGTGGACTGGGAGTTTGGGATTAGCAGATGCAAACTCTTATATGCAGAATGGATAAACAGTAAGGTCCTACCATATAGCATGAGGAACTATATTTAATATCCTGTGATAAACCATAATGGAAGTGAATATGAAAAAGAATGTATATACAGCCACAACTAAATCACTTTGCTGTATAGCAGAAATTAACACAACATTGTAAATAAACTATATTTCAGTAAAAAAAAAGTACTCTCTAAAACTTCTGCACATTTAGAGGCTTGTGCTTCTGAATCACTTTTGAATTCAGAGTCACTGGTATCTGTGGTTTTCTATAGACACTGTGTCACCAAGAGCGTGGCTGAGGCAGCATTTCTTAAGAGAGTGTTCATTATTATCTCAACGACTTTTCCCCAAGCCAGTAACACCCATTATGCAAGTTTTAAATCTGGAGCTTTATGAATCCTCCTGGAAGTTGCTGGAAGGTGTTCAGACAACAGGTTTATACTCCTAACTCAGATAACCTCGAACGATTTGCTGTCTGAAGCTGTGCAGTTGTCCAGTCAGGCCCTGATGGGAACAACCAAGTCACTATATCTTCAGCAAGTTCAGTTTTTAATGGACTAATTTCTCATGATGTAGGCAACTATGTCACGAGTGCTGCTTGGCAAAATGTGATTGTCACAGATTATGTGTCCTGATTTCAGAGATGTTGAAATGTAAAAATTTAAATGAATAAAGTAAAATAAGGGTGTTTTAGAATCTCTTAAATAGCATGCTTACCTATGGAGGAAACTGCACTGAAACTCAGGCTTAAAGATCTTTGAAAACTTGATGGACAGAAGGAGGGAGAAAGCTCTGTGATTTAAACGCTATAGACAGTTTTTGCCTCCCTAGAGATGGCAGCTAGAATTCACCTTCAGGGTAGACTGTTCTCTTATTTTGAGAAAATCATCAGAATGAGTCATTTAGGTGTCAAACCTAAGCAAAGGCCTTGTTCTGAGCTGTTGACTTTCAATCAGGGTGACTCTGAGTTGTTAAACATCTTTGTTTTATAACCTAACAACAAATGCCTGTTTTGTAATATGCAGAATTGCATCTCTGCACATTGTATTTGCCCTTTGATAAATATTTATTATCTTCAAAGAGTGAATTTAGACTAAATCGTGCCTGGAAAGTACCCCTTATTCATTTGGAGATTTGTGTGCACCCTTGCTCAGAAGCAAAATCTGGAGATTGCATGAAGGATGAGTAGACAAGACATGCATCTCACACTAGTGGACAGACTACACCAAGGACAGAATTGCACTTGGTAGGGCTCATGTCTGTGGGCTACATAAGGTCAAATAATCTAGAAAGTACTGATGTTGCACTGTTGTGTTTTGATGCATTATCCTACTGGGAACCATGGGACAAGTTCATGATTCTGTTGGTCTGTCATCTTAGGAAAGTAATAAGATGCTGGCCCCAATGAATGATGATTGGAGAAACAGGCCTTGAACTGGAGGGAGGAAACATCTCCTTCCCATGTCTGGAGCTTGGCAGTGGGCTTGTGCTTGGAGTTGTGGATACCTTTGACCTGCTTCTGGTGTTGGATGGAGCTGGACAGGGATGGGAACTAAACAGGCATATCTTTGTGGAAGACTCAGAATGGGTTTGAACCTTGCTGGGTTCAGAGTAAGCTCATCTGGTAACCAAATCCAGCAGCAGTACTAAAATGTACTTCTCTGTTGCTCCCCAACCTTCAGTTAAGGTTGTTAAAAGTGCAGCCTTGTCTCTGAGGGCTGTAGTGAATTAAGGTAAGGTCTGTTTCACAGCTGAGGTGATATGACACAGAGGAGAGTAGGATGCTTTTCCTCCAAAGTCAAAGAGGTGGGAGCAGCATATAAGGAGTGAAAGGGTTTTCCCTGCAAGCCCACTGACAAGAGTGAAAACAGAAGCTTGAAGAACAGGAGAGAAGATGAAAATTTGTATGTAAAGTAAGCACAAATACGGAAAGAAATGAAAAGAACCAACCACGGTAACTCTGTGGGAATAGGTGAGAGTCAAATAGTGCCGCACATCTGAGTTGAGGCCCTGGGTACACTTACAGCCCAGTACAAAAATATCACTCTTACAGCCCAGTACAAAAATGCACATTTGTCATGACATTTCCAAGTTCTCAAGAAAAGGTTAAGTTTGGCAAACTCAGTTTAAGATCACATAAAACTTCATACCACCACTGAGAAAAAATGTGTACACAATTTGTTAATGTAAAGAAAATCCTTATGATACAGAAGCTCAGCCCTCAGTTATTTGGAAAACTTGAGTATCACGGATGCTGAGAAACCTGGAGAGCCAGAGAGCTGCCTGTTCAATTCATGGCACTGGCACTACAGGACATTTTGAAGATAAACATGGTGTTTTCCCTGAAAGCATTTGGAGACGTTCCCTGTGTGTTTCTAACAACGCTCTAGCAGCTCATATGACTCTAACAAGCATGAATTTATCTAAATCTTTCTTTATCCTATTTATATTTGTGGACTACGCAACATCTTGAGGATAATGAGTTCCATATGTTTACTACCCACTGTATAAAGTAATGCCATCTTTTATTTATCTTTCAACTACTTTCATAGAATTTCAGTGGATGCCCTGAAACATTCCAGGATTTGAGGATGTTCTCACACTAAGCCGTAGCTAGCACAGACAGAGCTTTATGCCCGTAAGAAAAAAGCACCCGCTCTGGGCACTCAGTTGAGGAAAGGGTGCTCCCTCTTTCAGGCAGATGCAGTCTTGTGCCAGGTGCACGGTTCCGTGAGCAGAGCATGGCTAGGTTTCACTCCCAGCTTGGTCCCCTCCTGACTCCCTCCCCCTCACCATGCCCTTGCCTGGTGCCCCTGCTCGGTGCAACTGGTACAGTGTTATACAGCACTCCTGGGCTTCACCAAGGTTTTACATATTTTGATAATATCCTTTCTCAGCAATTATCTTCCTAAGGGATTTTAATCTTCCTATTAATTCTTAATTTAGAGCCTACTGACCCTTCTCGGGATGTGGGGTTGAGGCAGCTATAGAAAAGGGGCCAGAGGAACAAGACAATAACGGATTCTATTGCCAGGGTTTCTAATGAGTCAAATAAGTCAGAGATGATCATCTTATAATCATAGTTTAGGTTAATTTGCCCAAGACTCACTCACTGTCATCTTGTGGCCCGTGCAGAGAGTCACTGCATACTTTTCTATCTATTTTCCAAGCTTGATGAGGTATCTTTGCATTTTATCTTCGTCAGTTCAGATCTGTATCACCTGTACCTGTCCCCTTTCAGATTTCATTCTCTATTTCCTTTCCCCAAATATGTTCAAATCCTAAATAATACAAGAACTATCACAATATAAGGTTAATACAATTTTAAGAAAAATACTGAAGATCATGAGTTTATTCCCCCTCTCTTAAAAAAAAAATCTTTAAACCTGTTCTCCTTTTAGATACACTCACCTGGCCCAGTGCTGACACTTGGTTGATACACAACGCAAGAATGAATGACTAGACTCCCCTTACCGTTTGTTTTGATTCCATTTGCTATATAGAAGCAGCCTCTGCTGTAAACATTTGCAAGTCCCTCCTTTTTGTTCTGCTCAGTGAACACTGGAATCTTAGTGATGTTTGGGTTATATGTTAGATCCTCAGCAGTTAATCATCCGGTAAAATTCAGTTGTTCAACTTTCTTTCACCCCAGGTCTTTGTCCCCATATTTAAAATATATCAAGTATTTCTAAAACTAAATGTCAATTTCAGTAATAGCTATAGATGAAATACTAGAATATTTTTCTTCTTCCTACCACAGGTTTTCTGGGGGAGAAACATTCTATACCAACTTCAACCATTAGAAGTTTTTATCCTAAGCACTTTCTCTTCAACAGAGAATTTTGTTATTTTCACATTGTTTAATTAAAAAAAAGTTTAAATTATTACAAAAAATTTTAAACACACAGAAATAGAGTGAACAGTAAAAAGAACCCCCAGATACCCATCATACTGCTTCAACAATTTTCAGTAGCTCTTGAATTTAATCTAGTATAAAAAAAATGCCTTGACTTCTACTGTCACTTAGATACCTGAAATTCTCAGACTCTTCCACTTTTTGTGAGGATTTTTATTTTAACTTCTTGCAGAAGGTTGAAAATTTATCTGTGTAATCACAAGCTCCCAATACCTCCAGGTATATAATCCACAGAATGACATGAGCTGTGGACTCAATTCCTAGTCACGGGTGTTTGAGTGCCACTCCCATACTGTTGTTGCTAGCTATTGCTTTTTGCTAATGGAGGCAATTCTCTGAGGGTTTCTCATATTTCTGCACACCTGTGAGCCAAAGCACTGACTTGCCCTTTGTTCCTTTAAAAGGATGTTTGTATAGCCAAGAGCCTTGGAAGTGAGAGGTAGTGTCTCTCTGGAACAAAGGGCAGGCATACTTATGGGCCATTATATAAAGATCTTGGTTCCCTGAGCTTGGGGTCCTTCTGTAACGCAACCTACTGCATGGGCGGATGTTACCTGATCCTATTTGCATTCCGTGGGAATTAGGAACGGATATAAAAATGCTGATTCTCAGGTTGTTGTTAGTGCTGTAATAAACTGCATCTCTGGCCTAGGAATCGCAGGCTTTCTTGACACTATGGCAGGCTAACTTTTTAGTTTGCAAGTAGGGTAAATGTCAGACCCTTCACAGTTCTTGGCAGTTTGGACAATGATGGCGAGATGCTGACAAAGACATGGCTTTCTGAAAGAGAAAGCATGAGTGCCTCCCAGGCCAATTAACAGGGTTTGAGGAAAGTTCAAGGGAATCAGTAGGGAGTTGACCAAATGTTATGGCCAACAGGAAAATAAATGCTTTTGTTTGTTTGTTTTTTACTTTATTGCCTGTTAAAGAGAAGGAATTGGGGAGGTGGTTGCAGGCTGAGTTGTCAGGAAGGAGTTTCAGAGACAGTTGCCTGACCAGTGCCCTGCTTAGTGCTAACTCTCCTCCAGGTGGGGGAACTTCCTCATCGACCCAGGGGTCAACCTCAAATCTGCCCCACTGTAACAGCTAGTAGGTACTAAGATTCATCTCGGGTGGGCAGAAGGTCCCACTTCCATTCAGACAAGTTACAAAGACCCAAATCCACACTGAGCATGAAAGGAAGGAAAATTGCTATTGCTGTAGGCAAAAACTAGACAAATCAATAGAGCTTTGGCTGATTTGCCTGGGAGTTGAGGGAATGGAGTGTGTAATGCTTATCAAGAAAGAATGACAACAGCTGGGCTTTCTCATAGTTCAAATCCTCCTGCAATCTACAGTGCTAACTTTAGATCCACTTGGAGATGACAGTAAAAGGTCTCAACTTCTTTTGCAGTGGGTCCTGGCTTCTATAAGCAAGCATTGGCCTTCATGGAGAGATTTTTCTGAGACAGAAAAACTCCTGTGGGAGACCACAGATGTGTCATTGACTAGGATCCAGGCTCTTACCACTCTGGATTGGGTTTACAATGCTGATGAATGAGAATGAGGAAATGATGTCCTCCTACCCTTCTGACCTCAGCCACATTATGGAGAAACAGTTAGAGATGGAGGTCAATATTTCCCTGTCCTCTGTGACTGATGATTTTTTGATTGGTGCCTCTAGCAAAAGGCGGCTGTCTCCACCCAGGGATGCTCCCTTGGGGTTTTGGATTCATTACTTCCCTGATGCAACTACCAGAAACATTCTTTTTGAAAAGTAGCTATTAGCTTGCTACTGTGCTCTTATCAAAACTGAATGCCTAACCCATGGAAACCTTGTGACTCTCTGATATGATATTTCTATTTTTGGGTGAGTCAACTCAGATTCAAGGACTAACAAAGGGGGACAGTCCCAACAAGCTTCACTTGTCACATGAAAATGGCATATTCAAAAACACAGCCAGCTTGGCCTCAGCATCTAGGCTTTACATGTAAAAGTGGTACCTATTCCTTTGGGGGAAACTCTATGCCCCATTATGTCAACTGAAGCAAACTCACTGGCCCTTACAGGGCTGTCAATTCACCGCAGTTTCCCTAAATGCCTGGGTCTACTTATTCCATTTATCTGAAACCTGGTGGTATTCACCGGGCTGCTATGGCTGTTCAACTTCAGTGCTGTGATGCAAAAACCAAATGACAATGAAGTTGCTCCACTCAGTGGGCAGAACTCAAGGCTGTCCTCATAGTTCTAGATAATATTATCCTTGAAGAACCTTGTTATATTTTTTACCGACTCTTGGGCTGTTGCCAGTGGCCTAGCTATTTGATCTGCCTCTTAGAAACTAAAGAACGGCAGGTTGGAGACACCCTCTTTAGGGCTGCAAACTGTGGGAATAAATTGTGGCTGCCGACAGAACCGTCTGGATCAAGCCCATGATAAGAGTCTGTTCTCTGACGATACTGACTTGACTCAAGCTGCTCATTAAGCTGTTACTGTCCAGATTCTCACCATCCTTGCCTGGATCCATCACTGTACCAGACATGGAAACACTTACTATGGAAGCATTGTAGGCTGGGCACAAAGTCAAGGCCTCTAGTTTCTGGCACAGAGATTACTGCTGCATGCCAGACTTGGAACACCTGCCAAAAGTTGACCCATCTGTCTTGCACAAGGAAGGACACATCATGTGGGCCATCAACCCTACCGACTCCTGGCAGAAGAACTACATTTGACCTTTGGTCCCTTCCCAGGGCTATCCATGGGGTCTCAAGGCTGTTAATACTTTTTCAGGTTATGCTATTTCTGTTCCAGTCTGATCTGCCAACTCTGGCAACACTATTGTGGTCCTTGAAACTAATCCAGGTCAAGTTTTTGGCTGTCTGGACATTTACCGTCTGACGATGGTGTGCTTTTTATCACAAGCTACTCAGCAGTGGACTTATAGTCAAGCTATCTGATGGACCTTCCATGCCTCCTGACATCCACGGGCATCTGGTATTATTGAGCTTTGGAATGGTGTCCTCGATAATTGATTCAACAATGTTTCCAACTCTACCTCCCTCACCTCCTCCTGGTCCACACACCTTACTCAGACAATTAGATCATTGAATGCAACTCTCCCCAGAAGGGGATCAGTTTCTCTCAGCTGCTTCCTGGGTAATGATTAGGATGAAAGGGGTAGGAAGTTATATAATCCTAATTACAAAATTTAGGATTCTTCTCTGACCATTCCCAGGTAAGATGCTTTAACTTTTCTCCTAATGGCAACCCCAGGCCAGCACAGTTGGTTCACCTACTACTATTGCTGTGAATAATAAGCTGTCCTTTGTCTCTGATTTCTTCTTATTTTCTTATTTCTTCTACCAGAATACATGAAACTATGGCAGGCTAACTTGGCAGCTTGCAAGTAGAGTACAATATCAGACTTTTCCATAGTCCTTGACACTATCCCCAAATTGAACAACAGTCTGGATTGTAAAACAACAATCACAGCACAGAGCTCTACAGAAATGACGCTTGCTTTGTACCTTTCCGCCTAGTGTTGTCAAAATGATAGTGATAATTCTGTTACATGCTCTTATGGACTCAGCAAGATTATACAAAGAACATTTTGACAGAAAATGGAAATGAGTAAGATTCAGGCACTGTTTGTTCCCTTCGTATTACCATGAAGGGGAAGAAGCTGTGCATTTTCTTTGCCAGTTACTGTCACGCTTATAGGGTCCAGGGTGCGATTACCTATAGGAGAGTGCGCCTCTTAATGACCTTTCCTCAGTGGTGACAAAATGTGTACAACAAAGAATCTAATTACAGTAAAGATTGTATGCGGCACAAATCAGGGTTGCCTAACTAAATCTAATATCGTTGCTGACAGCTATGAATATGTTTAAAGAATTTGTTGTGAAAGTTCCTCTTATGTTTACTATTGTGATTCAGCCCCCATGCAGTGAGATTACAGTTCAGGAGGTCCCTGATACTGTAGGGATAATGCTAGCTCTCACTGTGTGTGTAGGTGTGTGTGTGTGTGTGTGTGTGTGTGTGTGTGTGTCTGTGTGTGTACATGTGCTGCCCTTCAGAACATTTTAATGCAGCAAACCAAGGCAGAGTGAAAAAGCTGTTTTCTCATTTACTAAGAAAGGTTTCTGCAGTTAACATAAAGCACAACTTCAAAAGGTTTTTGTTTATATTAGTCAATGTGTGACAGTTCTGACAGGCAGTGCTTCACGTGTCTTCACACACATGTGATACCTGCTGCTCATGGAAACCTCACAAGGCTTGGGGGCCTAGACTGAAGATAACTCAGAGACAGTCCTGGCGATGGTCATGGGCAACTGGATGATGATATGTTATTGCTGTTCGGGAATCTGTGGATGATTCAATAAACATTCATTAGGTGTCTGCAACCTGCAGGTATTATACTAGACACGAAGAGTATACAAATGCCAAAATGTTTGCCTAAATGTTTGATGAAAAGCTGTCAGCCTAGTGAAGGCAACCATGAATAGGTCTGTAAACCAATAGTTACTCTACATATGGATGTGTATACAACGTGTTAAATGGGAATACAGAGGAGGAAATGATTAATTCTGCCTGGGATTAAAAAAGAAAATTGAGAGTAGGAAGTGGTCTTGGGGTCCACTACTATGTTTGGGACTGTCACATGCAACCTTGCATCCTATGTACCATGAGGCTTAGACCACTCCAGAGGTACAGCCAGAATGGGAAGCTTTGGAGTCACACAGCTCTGAGTTTGAACTGCAGCTCAACCGTTAACAACCACTTATTAGTTATGTGACTGAGTAAGGAATTTAATCTCTGTCAAACGTGGTTTCTTTATTGTTAAAATAGGAATGATGTTTAACATTCTCCAACATAAATCGTAGCAATATTTTCTTAGATCAGTTTCCCAAGGCAAAAGAAATAAAAGCAAAATTAAGCAAATGGGACCTAATCAAACTCTAAAGCTTTTGCACTGGGCTTCCCTGGTGGCGCAGTGGTTGAGAGTCCGCCTGCCGATGCAGGGGACACGGGTTCGTGTCCCGGTCCAGGAAGATCCCACATGCCGTGGAGCGGCTAGGCTCATTAGCCATGGCCGCTGAGCCTGCGCGTCCAGAGCGTGTGCTCCGCAACGGGAGAGGCCACAACAGTGAGAGGCCCGCGTACCACAAAAAAAAAAAAAAAAAAGCTTTTGCACAGCAAAGGAAACTATCAACAAACTGAAAAGACAACCTATGGAATGGGAGAAAATATTTGCAAATGATGTGACCAACAAGAAGTTAGTATCCAAAATATACAAACAGCTCATATAGCTCAATATTGAAAATACAAACAACCCAAACAAAGAGTGGGCAGAAGACCTAAATAGACATTTTTCCAAAGAAGACTTACAGATGGCCAACAGGCACATGAAAAGATGCTCGACATCACTAAGCATTAGAGAAATGTAAATCAAAACTACAATGAGGTGTCACCTCACACCGGTCAGAATGACCATCATCAAAAAAATCTCTAAACAATAAATGCTGGAGAGGGTGTGGAGAAAAGGGAACCCTCCTGCACTGTTGGTGGGAATGTAAATTAGTGCAGCCACTATGGAGAACAGTATGGAGGTTCCTTAAAAAACTAAAGTAGAGCTGCCACATGACCAGCAATCCCACTCCTGGGTACATATCTGGAAAAAACAAAAACTCTAATTTGAAAAGATAAATGCACACCAATGTTTATAGCAGGACTATTTACAATAGGCAAGACATGGAAACAACCCAAGTATGTGTATGTGTATGTGTACACACACACACACACACACACACACACACACACACACACAACGGAATATTACTCAGCCATAAAAAAGAATGAAATATTGCCATTTGCAGCAACATGGATGGACCTAGAGGATATTATACTTAGTGAAGTAAGTCAGACAGAGAAAGATAAACACTATATGACATCACATACGTGGAATCTAAAAAAATAATACAAATGAATGTATATACAAAACAGAAACAGACTCACAGACATAGAGAACAAACTTATGGTTACCAAAGGGGAGAGGGAGAGAGGGAGGGAGTGAGGGACAAATTAAGAGTATGGGATATGATATATTTATATATGAAACCTAAAAAAAAGGTACAAATGAACCTATATATGAAACAGAAACAAAGTTACAGATGTAGAAAACAAACTTATGGTCACCAGGGAGTAAGTGGGGGTGGGGGGGGGAGGGATAAATTGGGAGATTGGGGTTGACATAAACACACTACTATATATAAAATAGATAACTAATAAGGACCTATTATATAGCAATGGGAACTCTACTCAGTACTCTGTAATGGCCTATATGGGAAAAGAATCTAAAAGAAGAGTGGATATATGTATATGTATAGCTGATTCATTTTGCTGTACACCTGAAACTAACATGTTGTAAATCAACTATACTCCAATAAAATTTTTAAAAAATTTTAAAAAAGTATTGGATTAACAGATACAAACTACTATACATAAAATAGATAAGCAACAAAGATTTACTGTATAGCACAGGGAACTATAAACTTGTAATAACCTTTAACGGAATATAATGTGAAAAAAATATAAATGAATCACTTTGCTGGACACCTGAAACTAACACAATATTGTAAATTAACTACTGCAATAATTAAAAAAAAAGAATGATGGTATCACCACATTGAATTATTAAGATCAGAGGAAATAACCAACCTAAAGTGCACACATGGTAGATGCTCCATGAATATTAGTGTCCCTTCCCTCCCACCTTTCACTTCAATCCTATATTGAGGGATGTAGAAAACCCAAATTACCAGCTTACTGAGAATGAGCATTTAGTCATTCTTTCAGGGACTTATGGCAGATTTCAGAGTATTTTGGAGTTTGAAAGACAAATAATTGAGTGAGTATAGGAAAGGGAGAAACTAACAACAACAATAATATTTTTTGCTGGTTGCTTTACATACATTCTCTTTTTTAATCCTCAAAAAAAAAAAAAAAAAACTCTCTAAAGGAGCTTGGGTTTCTTCCATATTGAAGATTATTTTCTTACCTAACATAATATTAGTATTACTTCATTCATCTTGTTTTGTGTGTGGGTAAACCTCCATAACCTTGAGATGGGCTTTTTAAAAAAATGAGTAAGGTTCCAAATTAAGGCACACTGCAACCAGATGAGAAGAGTCAGCTGTAGCCACCCAGTACAGATGGAGGAACAAGGCCTCGTGTGTAAATGTGCTCCACTGATATGGAACTTGGTGTATTTTCCATTTGTGTGTAGTATATACATACTTCTTCACTAGGAGTAATTAATTCAAAATGTAAAGTTTCTTTAAAATAACTGGTAGAGAAAACGAGTCTATGTTATTTTTCAGTTTCTTTTTTATCAGCTTATCACAACTTAATGTTATACAGAGTTCATGATTGGAATGTTCCTTTATTACTCACCCTAAATCTTAGCTGGCGGTCAGGACTCTCCCAAGCCTTGGGTATGGCCCTAGGGCTTTGGAGCAGATTAGTATCCAGATAGTTTTTCTCTCATTTGGCTATGCTTTCTTCCTATTCCAGACAAGGGGGCACTGATCGGCTCAAAGACATCTGCCATGCCCTGGTTTCTCTGCTGTAAATGCTTCTTTTGGCTTCCCCAAAGCTCCTCATTTCCTTAAGGTATGGGATAAGCGGTTCTAACCAAAACACCCTAGAATACAGCACAGCTCTAAAAAAGAAAGAACTTTCTTTTTCTCACGTGATATAGATTGAACAGGAGCATTGAGGGCCAGCTGGAGGGCTGTCCCATGAGGTCATTCAGGGAAGTCGGTCCTTCCATCTGGTGCTCCACCATGCCCTAGGGTGATGTTCTCACACCCCGGGGTCAAAGATGGGCTGATGCATGTCTGAGTTTCAGCCCAAGGGAAGAATGAAGAAAGTTTACCAAGTGACTATGTCCTTAAGGAGATAATCTAGACTGAGCACACATTACTTCATTTCCCAGCGGTCTAAATTTAGTCATAAGGTCACTCCCAGTAGCAAGGAAAGCTGGGAAATGTAGTTGACGACCTAATACCCATGTGTCTAGCTAGAATTCAGGGAGTTCTATTATAAAAATGGAGGAGAAAGGATACCGAGAGATGATAGTAATCTCAGCCACACTCTAAAAGACAAAAGTTAAAAGAGAAGAGTAGTCGACTTCCCTGGTGGCGCAGTGGTTAAGAATCCACCTGCCAGTGCAGGGGACATGGGTTCAAGCCCTGGTCCAGGAAGATCCCACATGCGGCGGAGCAACCAAGCCTGTGCGCCACAACTACTGAGCCTGCGAGCCTAGAGCCTGTGCTCCGCAACAAGAGAAGCCACCGCAATGAGAAGCCCCCGCACCGCAACAAAGAGTAGCCCCCGCTCGCCGCAACTAGAGAAAGCCCGTGCACAGCAACTAAGGCCCAATGCAGCCAAAAATAAATAAATAAATTTATTTAAAAAAAAAAAGAAGAGAGAGAGAAGAGTACCTATACAATGGTAGAACACATTTTTTTTTTGCCCCAACCAAGAGGTATTCTCCCATTTTAAAGTTTTCAGTATCTCTCCTCCACAACTATCCTTATGTGGCAGCTTCTCGCTATGTCCTCAACAGCACCCTGCCACTACACTTGCCTCCCCCAAATCCATTGTTGACACAGAAGCCAGCAGGATCTTTTTCGAATGTAAACTAGGCAACATCACTTCTCTGCTTGGAACTCACCAAAGACCTCTCTTTGCAACAGAGAATCAAATCTAAATTCTGTACTGTGGCCTGGAAGGCTGCCCTACTGGCTTCTGCTTCCTTCTCTTCCTTCTCTGTACTCTGCCAGTTTTTGCTGTTTTCCCTGAATATACCAAGCTTGCTCTCATCTTGGGTCTTTCCCTCCTGCTGTTCCTCCTGCTCGAGGCCATATCTTCACAAAGTGTCTCCTTCTAATATTCAGTCTTCAATCCAAATGTGACCTGTTCAGCGAGGGCTTCCACAAACTCTCAGCTAAAGCAGCCTCATCCTCCCAGTTACTATCTGTGACATTACCTCAAAATGTCCTTCATAACATGCGTCTTGACCACTGTTATTTATTGTTTACGTGTTTATAGCATATAAGCTCCTGGAGACAGAACACTATCTTGTTCACCACTGCATCCAGAACTCCTACTGGGCAGCTGTGAACACAGAGCAGGCACTCCGTGAATATCTGTTAGCTGATAGGCTTGAGCTTTGTAAAATAGTAAAACTATTTATCTGACAGCCATTAGCACAGGACCTTGCACATAGTAGGTATTCATTAAATATTTATTGAATGAATAGAAGTAGCTACAAACTCCAGTGAATCAGAGAGACAAAGGATGCCATTTGAAAAGGCTTTACGTAATATTTTGTGCTAAGTTAATAATTTTCTGAACATTAAAGAAATCAATAATTGTAAAAAATAGAGATAAGTATAAAGAAAAGTCATACCACTAAAAGAAAACCATCGTCGACATCTTGGTAAACATACATATAGATTTTTGTTCCTATATATGTGAATACACACAAGATTTTTAAAAATTGGCATCGTATGTATACGCAGTTTAAATAGAAAACTTCTCAAGTATAGTCACCAAGAAATAATGCTTATTTTAAAGTATGAGGATGAACATTAAGGTACATTAGACTGTGTGTTTTACTTACGTATTTCAGGTGGTGATTACAGAAAATAGAGAATGAGATTTGCATGGACACTTCTTTCAGCAGCCAGACCCATGGCCCATGCTGAGGGCTCTCTGCAGAGCAGGGAAAAAAAAATTTCCGGAAAAGTTTGTCAAGCCTGAGATGCTGCTTATTCTTATTTAGATCTAATTCTCCTTCCTTTCGACAGAAATGCACTGATTGCTTATATTTTCACCTTTCCTAGCAAAAGATAATGAATATCACTGGAAGAAAACTATCAAGACTCGTATTTTTACCTTTACCATAAACTTATATATAATACAAACTCCCATGATGGAACTGTATAGTTAGGCTATGCTACCGAAATGTCAGGAGCAGTGTGTTCCTTGGAGGTGAGGGGAAACAACTAGATTTGGAAATCTGGTGTACGAATGTATATGAATATACAAATGACATTTATAGATCCAGATATACCCATCCACCCATGAATATATATAGTTGGCATCAAGTCACTAAGCATAAAAATGTTGTGGGTGCTTACAACTTCTTTTAAAAAGGCATTATTTGCATTAAAACTATGTCTTCTAATTTCCAAAATAGTCTGTGTAAGGAGTTGGGAAATTTGGGTTAAAAGATAACAGGGAAAAAAGGAAACACTGGAAAAAAAATTGGAAAAGTATGCATATAAATATCACAGTCTTCTGTGTTTTCAGCCTCTTATATATGTGGAAGAAAGTGCACATTGTGTTTCCGATTCTGACTTTGCCCAGCTGCCTGTGTGACTTTGGCCAGGTCAATTCCCCTCCCTGAGCCTTCGTGTCTTCATCACCAAAGTAAAACAAGAGAGAGAAAAGGAAAGAAGCCAGCACTTGTTACACCAGGCAGCCCACCTAAGCAGTACAGAATGTCCCATCCAGCTTTAGCATTCCGTGATTATTACTGTTAAAAAATATATCAATTGTGTTATTTTGTACAGATTAATTATATAAGTTATTGCTTTTTTTTCCTCTTGCCTTTTTTTGTCTGTTAAAAGGATGTTGGGGAAAAAAAAGGGACCTTAAGGGCTTCCCTGGTGGTGCAGTGGTTGAGAGTCCGCCTGCCAATGCAGGGGACGCGGGTTCGTGCCCCGGTCTGGGAAGATCCCACAGCAGGAGAGGCCATAACAGTGAGAGGCCCGCGTACCACAAAAAAAAAAAAAAAAGGATGTTGGTAGGTAATTTTGCTAAACGGTGCTTTATCTGCTTAAAATTTCTTGTGTGGTATCTACCAACATTACTGACATTTTTAGTACCTATCAGTTATACTTCGAAAGCCTCTGATGCTGGTTGAAGTTTTAGTTGAGTCAAAACCCTCCTCAGGTGGGTTTACCATGGGTATTCCTAAAAGGAGGCAGCAACCTGTCTCAGGAAGACTGTGGTAAAGAACACAGCCGTTTCAGAGCTGCGGCCAGTGAGACAGGGGACTGGATGGGGAAACAAAAGTGTGCTCTATGGTGGTCAGGAGAGAAAAGGTACTTGCCGTAAGTGATTGTTGGTATGTGAAAATAAAATTATGCTGAAGTCCTCTAAATCTTGTGAATGCTAAAGACTCCATTGTATCCACAAAACAACTCTCTGGAAAGGAAACACGTGACCTGAAAATTTCCTGTTGTCTCGGACAAGGGCCTGGAGGGTGAGAAGAGAAAACAACACGTAACCAAAAGGGATGACATAAAGAATGCTCACATGGCAGTCACTGTTAAAATACACAGTTAAAACTTTCAGGATAGAAGGAACAAACTCATGGAGGTGCCCCATCCAGTAGTGGAGACTCTCAGGCTAAGGCCCAGCCACAATTCTAAAACCTTAGAATAAAGTCAACGGTCCCTCTGATTGTTTACAACAATGCTTCCTTTAGAACGTCTACTTGAGGAGTTGGGGTGGAGCAACGAATAAAAAAACCCTTTCTGAGCTTGCCTCACATCTAGCTTGAAAGTAGAATTTCTTTACTGGAACTGCTGATGTGTAAGGCTACCAGTTTATGTGGGTTTCAGTGGGCTTTTAGAGCTCAAGCATGTGTATAGTCCACTTGTTTGTGTGACAACGCTGCACATACACACACGCGCGTGCGCGCGCGCACACACACACACACACACACACACACACACGCACCTGCCTCATTTATACCTCCAGGCTAGTGTTTCTCAGTCTCAGAACTATCGATATTTTGGGCCAGATAATTCTTTGCTGTGGGGCTGTCCTGTGCACTGTAGGATGTTCGGCAGCAGCCCTGGCCTCATCCGCCAGATGCCAGTGGCCCCTCCCTCCTCCCGCCGCCCCCCCCCCACCAGATGTGACAACCAATAACGTCTCCAAACATTGCCAAGAGTCTCCTGGGGGACAAAATCTCCCTTAGTTGAAAATCACTGCTTTAGGCTGAGATCTTTAGTGAAGGGGAAGAGAAGATTCCAAGAGAGTGAGGAAAGATTCAGATATTTATTCTTAAAGTTATTCTGTTTATGGAAAAGTTATTCAAAGATGCCTACAAGTGTTTTGAGGAACCTGATCTTATTCCAAGCAAGCCAGTATTACAAATACTATTTTAAACTGTAACTTATAACTGCTTTTTGACAGAATGTCTTACTGGATTCAAGCATCTGCCTTGAAGAATGCTATCGATTCAGTCACTGTTTCATCACTTGTGGCGCTGTGGCCTTCCCCATGGAAGAGCATCAAGTGGTGCTTTCCTTTCTTCCCCCAAACTTTGCAAATTACTTTGAAACACTGCCGAAAACACATTTTAGCAGAATAACTTATTTTTTACTGTGATTCTCTAAGAACCCACTGTGTCTACTAGCTAGGAGAGCAACTATCTTTATTCTTAACATAACTGAGACATAGTTATCTAGATCCATTTTACCATGTTGCCACACAGACTTAAAATATTTTGTTACCAGCAAAATTGTAATTTGCAGACAACACTGACCTTACTGAATAACCTTATGACCAAACCTCATTATCTTCAGAGAGACTAAAAATTAATATACCTTAATCTGAAGCTTCAGGATACACCCTTCTTCAGTGTTTACATCTTACCTTGTATTTTGCTCCTAAAGAATAGAAAACAACCACAAATGGTAAGGTTTTATGTGTGTGTGTGTGTGTGTGTGTGTGTGTGTGTGTGTATGTATGTGTGTGTTTGTTGGCAGTAGCATTCCAGGCCCCTTCCTTCTATAATTTATTTCAACTATCACTTATTGAACACTGACTGTGGACCAGGATTTGTACCAATTTTAAGCAGATTTTATTTTCACAGAAAAATCAGATATATTTCTTTTAAAACTGTGCTGTAATTAATCTTTTCTCCATTATTTTGATATTAATGAAGATTACCACAAAAACTACTGGCTTTTCCAGCTGTAAATGTACGACAGAAATCAATGAATAGGAGAGAGGGACTCTACTCAAGGTAGGCTGGGTTTTTATAAAGCCAAACATCTAGCTTTATAAGATTACACTATGTGGTGAAAATTCTGTTTCCTATTGTTTTACTACTTGTAGACAAGTAAACAAACAAAAAAATGCTCTTGGGCTAAATTTTTATTTTTGGCTAGATGGATGGCAGGCCCAGAAGAACATCACAGGTAAAACTCTTGAAACATCTGTTTCAGACAATTTCTGGAAAAAATATATACTTTCTGGCCCATAAATTATTCATCATATTTTTCCATATTTGCTACTGATTTACTAGTAATATGTTAAATGTAAGTAAATAGGAATAGCATAAATATTGCCAATACATTTAAGAGTTTTAATTTTAACTTTAATTCTTACTTGCTTTTAGATGCTATCTTCTGTGTTAGGTTCCGGCCCCTAAGCTGGTGTCGATTTACTTGGCTGAGGAGTTACGTAAAATTATCCAATTGATATAGGCCAGGTGTTCACAGCTCTTTATGCATCAGGGACTACACTGAAAGCTTTCCAAGAGTAGGTGGCTGTGACCTATAGCAAGCATGACAAAGACAGCACCTGGGCCTATTTGCAGTGTCCCTTAGGCAAGTTTTCTCCACAAACTCACCAACCTCCTCCAAGCTCCCTGCCCCCCATCCTAGTCACATTCCCTCTCCCCAGTCACCTGAAAGAACTGTCTTTGACCCCCTCCTGCATTGAAATGGAGAGTTTGCAGCAGTACAATGGCCTCCCGCTCTTCCACTTCCACTGCCGAGTGCCATCCGTGCTGCTTCTGCATCTGTCACCTCCTACATCTCTAGCTAGTCTGAGCGGTACAAAGCACCTAGAACCTCAGAAAATGACTTTCCGAAGCTTTCCAACCTCAGCTCTATACGTCACAGAAAATAGTACGTTTGCCATCTTTAACAGTGTTATTTTTAAAACCTCTCTTGCTCTTCCTCTCATTCTTTTCTTTTTATGTTGTTTCTAATTCTTGTTTCTTGGTTATTCTTTTCAAGAAGGGAGAAGAAGTGGGTTGAAAACCAACTAGAAGATACTGGAGAAGGAAAGGAGACCCACTAGAGGAGGGTACAAGAGGAAGACGATCAGTATTAGTTTTGGAACAAGGCTGCTGCTTCTAGATAGAAATGATTTGTTTGGTGTAGGAGTGTGTAGCTGCAATCACGGAGCCACCAAGTGGCCAGAATCTTAACATTGTGCTTCCTAGCTCTGGCAGCCAGCTCTCCTGTCCTTCTGTCACTCACAGCTCTAGTGCCTTCATATGAAGGCTGCTCAGAAATGAGTTGAAGAAGTACAGGCAATTGTTATGGGTTGAAATATGTTGAAGTCCTAACCCCCAATATCTCAGAATACGACCTTATTTAGAAATAGGGTCACTGCAGATGTAATTAGTTAAGATGAGCTCATACTGGATTAGGGTGGACCTGTAATCCAATATGACTGGCATTCTTATTAAAAGGGGAAATTTGTGTATGAACACACACAGACACGAAGAATATCACATGAAGTTTGGAGTTTCGCTGTTATAAGCCAAGGAACTATCAGAAGCCAGAAGAGAGGCTTGGAACAATCCTTCCCTGTGCCTTTAGAGGAATTAAGGTCCTGCTCACACCTTGATCTCAGACTGCCAGTTTCAAGAACCATGAGACAATAGATTTTTGTTGTTTAAACCACTCAGTCTGTGGTAATTTGTTAAAAGACAGGCCAAGCAAACTAATACAACAATGTAGCAATGATGGAGCTGTCCTGCTCTTGACTAGAATCTCCCTGGAGGGG